>NW_028291178.1:0-268084 GCF_041222555.1 Hakea prostrata | reverse complement strand
CCTTTCATAGCTCATACACATGTGCATCATTTACCTATTGTTCGCCTATGTTTTTAATAAAGCTTTCTTAGATCTAGGCCGTAATATTAAGCGATATGTATCCATGGGCAATGTTTGATTCATGGAATTCAAAAGGAATGACATGATCAAGATAGTTATTCGAGATCCTTTATCCTAAGAAGCACTTACAAATTGTAGGCTTGACAATGAGTCTGTATATGTCCAACAAATCTTCTTCCGAAAATAGTTAGGAATGCACGATTGGGACCAGATCAAATAATTCATATCCATCAAATTTTACCGAAAGCGGAGGAAGAATCGGATAATGTTCGGGAGCCAATGGGAGCAATAGTACCGTCGGTGGTTGCCATGTTTTCAAAAAACTTTCCATTGTTCTTCAGTTTCACCCTTTTAAACCAACCAAACATCGCAAAAGTGAATAACGTGACCACCCCAAATAAATTTAGGGATTTATAAGATTCATAAGATAAGAAACAACATCAATTTTTATTTTTTTTTTAATAATTAGTGTTCTGGGTTCCCAAACTTTTGAAGGGAATATAGTTTCACTATTCTCTCCCTCTCTCTCTCTTTTTTTTTATTTTTTTAAGACTTCATGTCTCGAAGCTTCTTATAGTTCGGGGAAAAAGGCAAAATAGATTATGGGTGCGCATAATGGCTAAGAGGAGAGGTACAGATTTAAGAGAAGGTCCGAAAGGAGTTTTGGTGGTTAAGGCGATGATGGTTTCAAAGTCAGCAAAATCTAAAAGGAGTTGCAGATCAAGAAGATGGTGGTATTAGGTTAGGTTTAGGTCTAGAAGAGTTGGAGGTTAAAGGCGATGGGGTTGCTGGTGGTGTAATAGCAAGGAGTGTAGTAGCGAGAGTTGGTTCATAGAATCGAGAGAAAAGAGTAGCAGTAATGGGTTTGCCGTAAGCAACAGAGAGAGTTTGCGGGGATCGAGAGAGTGACAATGGGTTTCTGGTGGCGAGAGAGTTTGTTGAATCGAGCGTGATCTTTCCTCCTCCTCTTTTTTCCCCCTTTTTCTTAATCAAGTTTTAGTTCGATACCATATTGACAAAGTTGATTGTGGTAGAATGGCTTGTTAAATTAATGTGATCCCAAGACCATTCATTTATAATAAAGTGGGAAAGTACAATATTACACAAATACCTTTACTTGGGCAACAAGAAATAACAATCTGAATAAATAAACCAAACCCACTAAAAGAACCGAACCAACTAACAACTTCCGTAATGCCCCTTCATGCATGGACTCCCACAATTCTTGGGTGATCTCAACCACCTAAAACCCAATAAAAGATGTCAATATCAACTACACAGAACAAAGACAAAAAGCGAGAGATAGAGAGAGAGAGATCCCTAATCTAAAACTACCCATTTTCCACCCTTCTCAAGTTGGTTCTTATACAAATCTTGGCTATTGGCTTCTATCCCGTTGGGAATTTTGAATATGCCCAAGGGCAGTTATGGAAGTTCACATATTAAGCGATTACAATATATGAGAATATGTTGGTGACCACTGTCACACTCTCATATTGAAAATTGGATCTCTCTCTCTTCTCTCTCTCTCTCTCTCTCAAGAACGGAAGAAGGAACGAAGGTTTTTTGCTGCTCTCACTCGATCTTATTTTTTTACTCACTGATCCACAACAAGATTTGCCGTTGTGGATTGTATTCACTATCCTCGAAATTGAGAATTCTTCGATGACGAATTGTGTGGAGGAACAACTACATGGATCCGTTTTTTATTTCTGCTGCATTACTATTTGGGATTAGCGTATCCAAGTACGATTCTATTCTTCTCCTTGTGGAATGATGAATCTGAATATCAGCCTATCTCCCATGTAATGAACCAACATTGGCATTAGAGCCCCAGGTTCCTACATTTTTTTGTTTCCCTAATATGGTTGTTAATCCATGGATCCAATGTGGAAAGATCCAAGGTTTTATTGGAACCCAGATGGATAACTAGATATATTTGTTTGAATGATCCAAGTGGAAGGATCCTGGCTGTTTTTCCCTTTTGTTTTTTCTGGATTCAAATGAAACCATCGTAATCTAAAGACTAGTAGGGTTGTAAAATTTGCATGAATTTGCTTAATCCATAAAAATAGTACAACAACAGCAACAACAATAAGCATTGTCCCAACTAAATGGGGTCGGCTACATGGATTCTTGCCCTTCAATCACTCCTGCTCAAGGCCATCCTAGATACAAGACCTAAGCTATACATATCATTTCTCACCACTTCTCCTAATGTTATCTTAGGTCTACCCTTAGCTCTTCTAGTTCCTTCAATATGGATTATATCACTTCTCCGTACTGTGGGCATTTATAGGTCTCCGTTGAACGTGGTTGTGCCACCTCAAACGACTTTTCTCAAGCTTATCACTTATGGGAGCAACTCCCGGACCAACTCTACTATGATCATTTCTTATCTTATCCATCCTAATTTTGCCACTCATCCATTTTAGCATCCTCATTTCTGCTACATTGAGTTTATCTATATGATTCTTTTTAACAACCCAAAACTCTGCACGGTACATCATAGCTGGTCGAACAACGGTTCTATAAAATTTTCCTTTATAAGTTTTAATGGGAAACGCCGATCACATAAGACCCCGGACGCACCTCTCCACTTCATCCACCCTATTTTAATTCTTTGGGAAACCTCATCTTCCAAATCACCTCTTTTACTTATGATTGAACCTAGCCACCTAGGTACCTAAAACAATCACTCTGAAGAATCTCTTTATCGTCAAGTATCACCACCTCATCATTTGCCCAATCATGACTAAAGTTATAAACTAGATATTCTGTCTTCAATCTACTAAGTTTAAAGCCTTTTGATTCCAAAGCTACTCTCCATGATTCTAATTTCGTATTAATCCTCACTTAGGTCTCATCAATCAACACAATATCATCTGCAACAAGCATACACCAGGGGACCTCATCTTGAATGTCTTTGGTTAATTCATCCATTACTAGTGCAAATAGATATGGGCTTAAAGTGGACCCTTGATGTAGCCCAATTGTTATCGGGAATTCATTACTTTGTCCCCTCACTATTCTAATACTAGTCAGTGAACCATCATACATATCCTTAACTATATCTACTATTTACTTGCAACAATTCTTTTCTCTAGTACTGGCCAAATTAACGCTCGAGGGACTCTATCATAAGCTTTTTCTAGGTCAATAAATACCATATGAAGGTCTTTCCTACATTCTCTATACCTTTCCATAAGTCTCCTAACTAGGTAAATAGCCTCCGTTGTAGATCTTCCTGGCAAAAACCCAAATTGGTTCTTCATAACTGTAGTTAAGTGTCTCAAACGGGTTTCAATTATTCTCTCCCATAATTTCATCGTATGGCTCATCAATTTAATGCCCCTATAGTTATTACAACTTTGAATATCTCCTTTATTTTTGTAAATTGGAACCACAACGCTTCTCCTCCATTCATCTGGCATTTTCCCTGTGCTCATAATCTTATTAAACAACTTAGTCAACCAAACTAGTCCATAGGTTCCTAAGCTCTTCCATACTTCAACTGGGATTTCATTAGGACCTTGTGTCTTGCCAAGTTTCATCCTCCTTAAAGCTTCTTTTACTTCGGACATCGAAATTCTACGAATATAAGTTCAGACATTGGTGCCTTGGTGAAAGGTGTAATCATCCGAATCATAAGTGCTTGAAGAATGCTCATTTAGTAAACTAGAGAAATAGGTTTCCCATCTTTTCTTAATGTCCTCCTCACAAACTAAAACCTTACCATCTCCATTTTTAATACATCTAACATGGTCAAGATCTCTACTCTTCCTATCCCTCATCTTAGCTATCTTATAAATAGATTTTTCCCCTTCCTTCGTGCCCAACTTATTGTATAACTCCTCATACTTCTTTTCCTTTGCTTTTCCCGCAATTTTTTTAGCTTCATTCTATCCAACCTATACCTTTGAAGATCCTCAACATCCTTAGTTCTTTGCCATGTCTTAAAACTAGCTTTTTTATTCTTAATGGTAGCTTGAACCTCACAATCCCACCACCACGTCTCTCTATAAGAATAGAGCTTTCCTTTTGATTCACCTAGGACATCTTTAGCCGCCTTCTTAATACACATAGCCATCTCATTCTACATTGCATTGGTATCCCCTTTAAAATCCCATTTTTCTTGTTTGACTACTTCATTATTGAAGGATTTCAAGCACTCTCCTTTCAAATTCCACCATCTTATTATGGGATAGTTTACCTTGGACCTTTTATGTGTTCTTGGGACTAAGCACATATCCAAGACCACAAGTCTATGTTGTGCAGTTAAGCTTTCCCTCAATATCACCTTGCAATCCTTGCACAACAATCTATCAGTCCTTCTAGTTAGGAAGAAATCTATTTGGCTTCTATGCTGTCCACTTTTGAAGGTAATTAGATGCTCATCTCTCTTTTTAAAGTAAGTATTTATAAGAGATAGATCAAACGCAGTAGCAAAATCTAAAATTGAAATCCCCTCCTCATTCCTTTCTCCAAAACCATATCCTCCATGTACACTCTCATATCCTCTTTGATCTTTTCTAATACGTCCATTTAAATCACCTCCTATGATAATCTTTTCTCCTTGACGAATTCCTTGCATTAATCCATCCATATTTTCCCAAAATTCTAGCTTTAAACTTTCATCTAATCCTACTTGAGGTGCATATGCACAAATTATATTTACGAACTCTTTCTCCATTACAAGCTTGCTAGCAATAATCCTATCACCCGCTCTTTTAACATCCACCACATCATTTTTTAAATCTTTATCCACTATTATACCCCCTCCATTTTTATTTGTTTTGTCCCCAGTATACCAAAGTTTAAAGTCATCCAACTCTTTGGCTTTTTTACCCTTCCATCTAGTCTCTTGAATGCAACCTACATTAATCCTTCTTCTCCTCATAACATCTATCAATTCTAAGCTCTTACCAGTTAAAGATCCTATGTTCCAAGATGCCAATCTAATTCTACGTTTATGGACTAGCTTCTTTACCCGCACTCATCCACGGTGCGGGAACCCTTGCCTACTTATCACCGCATCCGGGGGCCGATGTGACGCGTCGCTTACAGGTGACGCCCTAGCTAACCCTTGCCCACTTATCACTACACCCAGGACATAGTGTAGCGCGTCGCTTCTTTTGTCGGGGAACGCCCTAGCATAGCTTCCATCATATAAGGTCGAATCCATGGAAAAAAGGTTTGGCTAGATTTTTTCCGGTGCCGGCTACCGACCTGATGCACCAACCCTCCTCCTTTACCTTAATCCATAAAAATAATACTCTTAAAAAAATTTCTTGGAATTTTGTCGTGGAATTTTTTCATGCATTTTAATGTATGGGATGATGAGATCCGTAATCCAGTTCTGTGTGGACTTTTTTTTATTCATTTCAGAGTGGACGGAAGTTTTTTCCATCCAGACGGAGTGCCATCTCGTATGAGACAGACATTTGTCTGGTCATAGAGATCAGACGAAAATTTCCGTCTAGTGAAACGGATGTCTGTTTGGGCAGACAGATCCCAGACAGCAATTAGTCTTAAAATCCGTCTGGTGCAGAAGGTGATCCATTTCTCTGGACACCTAGAACCTGACACTCTAAGTGATGTCTACGCATTAAAAGCCTAATAGACTAAGTGGGAGCTATAAGGGTAGAAGTATTCTGTGTGAGCCACCATATAAGCTCTAGCACGAGCATGACTTTGTGTTTTTCTTTTCTGTAAGTTGTAAAGTAGTTTTATTTGGGTCATTTAGTTATTAAATCATGCTTCTAGCACAGAATGACTAGTATAGAAATTCTATGTAGATTTGCACGAGAATTTGATTAGGTGTTTGTTAGCATTTCTTTTGGTTCAAGTGCTTATTTAATAGGTTGATCATATTAGTATGAATTTGTTGTTGCTTGTGTTTTTATGCTAAAAAATTGTGTACTCATCCTTGCTTGCATTGTCTCTAGTTGATATAGTTACAACTAAGAGCATTGTCACTGACCTCACCAAGGGAGATAAGTTGAATGAGAGGAACTGACTTCTGGCACCGAAAGGTGCAATATCTCCTTGAAGAGTAGGATATGTTGGAAACCATAAACCAAGCCATGATCCCACTTGAGGAAGGTACTACTGTACATCATCGTAGGGACCTTGAGACCTAAAATGCTTTAAAGAGGAAAGATAGGGTCCGCTCGAATTACCATCTTGAGCTCTATGAGGGATAACCTGATGCTTCAATTTGAGAAGCACCCCCGACTGCAAAGTCTTTTTGGGAGGCAGCGAAGTTCCAGTTTGGAGGGACTTCCACCAATAGAGGCTACCAGCTCGGATTAACCTTTGATGGTTATTAGATGCACCAGGATCATACCATGAGGCAGCACATAATCACCATGTCCAACATGATAAGCGAGTTGAACGCATATGGGCACCAAAAGACTAATGAGGAGCAAGTCTCCGTAGTTATCAGGTCACTGCCCAAGTCTTAGGAGCACAATAAGATCTTCTTGACTCATGCTAACGATGTCAATACATTAAATCAAGATGCCAAGCCCCTTGAGCTGAAGGAGGACCGGATGATGGATGATGCCCCTCCTACTGAGGTATTTGCTGCTAAGGCAGCACCAGTAATGGTGCAAGCATTAAGTGCAAGAAGGATAAAGCTCAACCTCAACGTTCCAAGCAACGTAATAAGGGTAAGAAGAAACAAGAACGGCCCCAAGCAGATATTTGTGGACCCATGAATGTGCATACTAGGACAGGACAAACATATTTCATCACATTTATAGATGATTATACGCGGTATGGTCATATTTATCTAATTTCTCACAACTCAGAAAAGCTCTAAAATGCTTTAAAAAATTCATGAGCTTAGTTGAGAATCAGTTGGATAAGAGAATTAAAATCTTAGAACAAATAGAAGTTGAGAGTACTCTCCGATATGTTCAAAGAGTTATATGATTAAAAGGGGATATCTAGCCAACTTACTACTCCAGGGACTCCATAGCAAAATAGGGTTGCTGAGAGAAGGAATAGAACAATGCTAGACATAGTGAGATCCATGATGGCGTAAGAAAATCTACCCATCTCTTTTTGGGGAGATGCACTGCTGACTGCAGCCTATACCCTCAATAGAGTTCCAACTAAATCGGTTTCTTCCACACCATATGAGTCGTGGACCAAAAAAAAGCCGGATTTGAGTCACATGCGCACATGGGATTGTGCACCATATGTTCACTCTACCTCTCACCAATATGGGAAGCTTGGACCCAGAGGGAAAAAGTGCATCTTTGTGAGATATTTTGAACACTTAAAGGGTTGTCTTTATTGGGTTAGATGAGTGTGACACGAGAATGGAACTCGAGTCTAAGGACGCGACATTCTTGGAAAATGATTCTCCATCTCTTGTAGGAGTTAACAAATAATAATTGGAATTTTTTGACATACAAGATATTGATATTGTCACTCTAGGGACATAGATTCTGGACAATGAACTTGGGGTTCATCCAGAAGATCCTAGTGCGAGTGGGAGTGCAAATGTGATAGGTCCCTCAAAGAGTGAGCAATCTAACATTCACTTGCTCAGTAGTGAGCGCAGGCTAGTTCCCCGTTCACGTTTCAACATAGAGGATGAAGCCTACACAATAGCTCCTGAAGAGACTAACTGTGAGGCAACTAAGATGACTCTAGTCGATAAGCAAAACCGAAGTGCGAACAAGAAGCTCTTGCAAGAACGAGCTCAAAAGAAATGGCTAAAAGCTATAGAGGAAGAGGTAGAGTCAATGAGAATAAGGACTTGGTTGTATGGTGGGAGATGTTGCGAGATATCTCACTTTTTCAAAGCAAGACGAGATGGAGATAGAAAGTAGAGAGTTGGGATATCTCGCTCGAGATCTCGTTATATCTCGCCATATCTCGCTGCAACTCTCAATTTTCATCCTTTTTTTACGGATTTTGGCTGGATTTTCACTTGTAAGTCCTCTTAGCACATCTACAACATCGAAGGAAGATCAATCATTCTCTACTTGTCTTGAACTTATGATTTAATGACTTATATAGAAATTCTAATGGTTGTATAATTTTATTATTTTATTCTTGAAAATTAAGATTGTGATACTCATATGGATGGAATTTTGATAACATTTAGGTTATTTGATGCATTTGATACACTTGTTTTTCATTTATATACTCAAAGGTTTTATATTACATGTTGTATAACCTTGCATTCCCTAATCCTACAACATTTTGGTTTCACACTATGGGTAGACTTAAAAATCATACTTAAGGTTGTTTTTTGACAAATCCAAGGCCACCAATATGTTCAAAAGGCCTTAAATAGGCAAAATACCAAGTTTCAGCTCAATTAGGATCCTAAAACCCACCGAGATGGGCCACCAAGTTGACGCAAAAAAAATAGCATATTGAGATCTCGTCAAGATGGTCGAGATCTTGGTTTTTTAAGTTAGCAAGATCGAGAGAGAGAGCGAGATCTTCAACCATACTTGGTTGACTTACCATTAGGCCAAAAGGCAATTGGGATCAAATGGGTTCTCAAGATCAAGAGAAAGGCGGATGGATCTATTTAAAGATTCAAGGCACGTTTGGTAGCTAAGGGCTACACCAAAAGAGAGGGCGTTGATTATGATTAAACCTTTTCCCCCTGTGGTTAGGTTTGCCTCCATCCGCCTCATATTAGCCATTGTTGCACAGATGGACTTAGAGCTTTACTAGATGAAAGTAAAAACTGCTTTTCTCAATGGAGAACTTAAGGAAGAGATATATATAGATCAACCTTAAGGCTTTGAAACTAAGGGACTAGAGCACAGAGTGTGCAGGCTCAAAAAGTCGATATATGGCTTAAAGCAAGTATCTAGACAGTGGAATGTGCGCTTCCACCAAACTGTGATGAAAAATGGTTTTTCCATGCTTGAGGAAAACCACTGTGTTTACACCAACAGATCTGATGGTAATTTTGTCATTCTGACATTGTATGTAAATGACATACTCATGGCTAGCAATAGCAAAAAGCTATTGGAAACTCGTTCATCTTTGATATGAAGGACATGGGTGAAGCAAGCCTACGTGCTTAGTGTCAAGATTGTCAAAAATTGGCAAAAGAGATTATTAGGTTTATCTTAAGAGACCAATATTGAGAATGCCTTAAAGAGATACCAAATGCACGACTGCAAACAAATAGATACTCTAGTGGAAAAGGCTCCAGAAGAGAAAACCAAAATGGAAAGAGTTCCATATTCCAGTGTTGTGAGTAGCTTTATGTATGCTATAACGTGTACTAGGCCAGATATTTGTTATACAATGGCTTTGATTAGTCGGTATTAATCAAACCCAAGCATAGAGCACAAGAAAGTAGTGGAGAGGATATTGAGATATCTCGGAGGAACGAATAACTACATGTTGTGTTACCAATGATTAGATTTGCAATTGGTTGGCTATAGCGATGCCGATTAGGTTGGAGACATTGATGAGAGAAAATCAACATCTGGACATATTTTCTTGCAGAATGGCAGGGCCATTTTGTGGTGTAGCAAGAAGCAAACTTGTATAGCACTCTAGACCATGGAAGCAAAGTATGTGGCATGCTCAGTTGTGGTGCAGGAGGCTGTTTGGTTGAGGAGGATCCTACGACATACTGGGTTTGTGTTAACATCCAAAGAGCCTACCTTTATCTTTTGTGATAGTCCAACAGCTCTTAGTTATGTAAGGACCCCAAGTATCATAGGAAGACCAAACATAGACAAGTGAGATATCATTTTGTTAGAGACACTATAGCAAGGAAGAAAGTTATACTTAAGCACATATCTACAAGTCAGATGATAGCTGACCCTTTTACCAAACCTATAGCTAAGGATTTTTTTACTTCTCATGTAAAGTCCTTGGGCTTGCGTAGATTATGACTTATTTATGTACTGAAGTTTTCTTATTACTAAGTAATATGAGTTCATTCCAGCCTTTTTTGCCACTTTCTTTGTGATTTGTGTTCTTCTAAAATAAAACGTAATATGCCAATAGGCATAAGAATGGCTCACTCCCACAAGCATTTGCCTCTAGCACTTTGGTAGCAAGCAGAGATAAGACAGATTGTGACTGATATTATGTAGGTTGATTCATAATCATGTTCTCGCCTTGATTTTGGAATCAAGATGAGATTCTCTATAATGAGAGAGAACCGACATAAATGTTCCCACCATTCATGTTGCCTATAGAAGCCAAGTGTAAGTACTTTATGTGGCGCTGGGGTAGCGACAATAAAGAAACTCTAGTTAGGTACAAGTGGTGTGACTAGACTAAAACCTGTATGGTGTTCGGAGAGACATACGTTCTATTTTGTATAGAATTCTACACCATAGCATGTATATCATACTATGTGTGCTTAGCGACTCACCGGAAATGAGAGGATGGATCCCTACTCCTGTCATTGTGTGAATCCTAGGCATTATGGTCCATTAGTGTCTTTAGTGACTCTTGACAACATCATGAAATGAGGGGTTGATGTTGCTACTTTGGGATGTTACCTATGGTTATGATTGATTCGATCTAACGGGGCATTATCGGGAAAGGAGTCAATCCCAAGTGAAGTGGTGATCCCGAGGCAAAAGGAAGGTTTGATTCAATCGCACCTAAAAGTGTTTGTTGGCACTATCTATATTAGCTATAGTAACAAACATTTAAGGATAAGAAGGTGATCTTGATCATTTTGATCCCAGATACCTTTTGTCTGGTGAGTTTGAATAAACCTAGGACACTATGGTATACTGATGTTTATTTTGATGTGTTTCTTTGAGTGATGCTGCTATCCCGGCCTTCTTGGAAGGTTTCTAGTTTGGGGCTCACGAGTGCAAGTATATCACCGATCACACGACCCATTTACCAAGTATGATTTGTGGATGTTGGTGTCTGGGACGTAAGTGGTCTATGTATCTAGGATACATAATGGAGAGATCGAAATGTGTATATCTAGGATATAAATATGTGTCTGAGACATACTGTGATGGAGAGATCAATACTTGCCCTTGTGCAAGTGGGAGCTGTTGGGAATTTTGAATATGCCTAAAGGCAATTATGGAAGTTCACGTATTAGGTAGTTACAATGTATGAGAATATATTGGTAACCACCATACCACTCTCATATTGAACACTATATTTGTTGGACTCTCTCTCTTTCTTCAAGAAGTGCAAGAACGGAAGAACGAACAAAAGTTTTTTTCTGCTCTCACTCAATCTTGTTTTTTGACCATTGATCCACAACGGTATTTGGGTTGTGGATTGTATTCTCTATCCTCTAGATTAAGAATTTTTCAGTGACGAATTGTGTGGAGGAACACCTACATGGATCCATTTTCTATTTCTGCTGCATTACTATTTGGGATTAGCATATTCAGGTAAGATTCTATTATTTCTCCTTGTAGAATGATGAATCTGAATATCATGCTATCTCCCATGTAGTGAACCAACATATCCTATTGAGGGTACATCAGTTATGAACTTATGACCAACTAAATGATTGCAAAATCACTCACTGCAACTTAACAGTCAAATGCATATTAAGGGTGAGGAAAGCTCATATCTGGCAGCAATTCTCTAGGCATGAAATACACAAACAATGACAGAAAATAGCAATCTTATTATTGACTTCTTGTAGATGAAACCTGAAGTGCATCTAGATCCTCCAGCTCTTGAGATGAAGCCACCTTTTCAGTTTGATGACTAGAACTGGCGTAAGAGCTCTGTGGAAGAATCTCAAAGAGGCAGTCTCTCTCATGATGAATGATCAATTCAGAAGTCAACATATTGTCCTTTGGAGAAGTAAATTGCTTGTGATTTCTACGACGCTGCCAACTAAATGGCCTTGAACGTTTCCTTATCTTTGCAGTAACGCTCTTTGATACATTAAGTTCCTTGTTTGACTTCACAATATCATTTTCCAAAGCTTTACTGTTCATCCCATGTGATTCAGGGTAATTCAGAGAGCTCTGCTTTCTCCAACATCTTCTTCCAAAAGATTTAAAACAGTTCCTATGATTACAAAAATTAGTAAAAGGTAGCTGAACCCAAGCAGCAAGTAACAGTGGAACTATTGGAATGCTAGAAAGAATTAATGCTATCAGATTCCTACGTGTTTTCATCTTGAACTCTCTCAAACTTCTCTGTACGATGTCGCCAAAGAAACAACCTTAAATGCTCTCTCTTCATTGTTTTAATATTCTTGTCGCATGCTTGATATTCTACATTTGATTCAATGGGTTGCTCCGAATGCTTAATGTCATCAGACATACAATTGTCCTCATCATTGACTCTCTTTCGCTTCTTACAGGACCCTGGCGAAATGTAGCAATTCAGTCAGAACTATCAAATTTTCTCAGTTAAAGTGTACAAATTATAGTGTTCTAAGTAAATTGTGAACAATTGCATGTAGGATTCCACCAGAAAATGAGATAGGAATGAGGGTAACAGAGCTGCAATATGCTTCAGTTTTGGGCTTTCATGGAAATACTGCTATATTTGAGTGATCTCTCACTTGGACTGCTTATCCAGAGTGAAAAGTAGGATCATCTGGCCAAATATGGGATGTAGTAGAGGAATCAACTCGTTGCTGTGGCTAAAAAACAATTGCATCTTTTCTCACAGCATTGGTCAGGGAAGCCCCAAAATTCCTTTCTTCTTTTGACACAGCAAATATAACTAACAACAAGACTAGAGAATAAAAATGCTTATTAATGTTTTTATATGGAATAGCTTTAAAACATAAAAGTGAACTGCTCACAAACATAGGCTTGCAAATCAGATTATACAGTGAAGAATACATTCTAATATAGTAAAGAAAATTAGAATAAATAGGATAAAGAAATGCAAAAGACTTAAAAGAAAAAACATGTAACGGATAACTACATCCACAATCCACATATCTTCTTAGATAGTGGAATGCACCAAATTTGCGAACAGAATCATCAATATATCTTCGTGAACTAAAATTATGACAACCAGACTTTCATTTCACAAGCATTGGCTTCTGAAATTTGAGGCATATGGTTTTATGCTCGCTAGAGCACATTAGTTGGCTAGAGCATATCTTTGTTATCCATCAACTAAATCATTAAATCCAAACAATTTACTTCATGCATCTGCCTTACAAACAATATTTTTCTCTTTAAACATAGAAACTTTAAGTAGATTTGGAAAAACAGAACCAGTGACAAATCTACATTAATGCCCTCCAGAACTTGGTAGATTTTCATCTATTTAACGATCCTCTTCAAGAAATTTTACATTTTACACCACAGCATGTGAAGTCAAAGGTTAAAAAAAACTCCTCAATGCTGCAGAACCTTTCCACCTTCACCAATCCTGTTCCACCATTCAATTTTACTGAAGGTCAAGGATCACAATCTTAGTTTCAGGGCCAGTTTTGACTAGCCAAGAAACCAAGATAGGGTCAAACCCTAGAACTTGTCCCCAAAGTTTCAACAAGTTTTGACAAAAGATTTATTGATTTAGGGGGAACCAACGGCTGAAATCACAAAATCCAGCAAAAAATTGGTTTGGGGTCGAAAGACTCGAAACTAAAGGGCAACCCCAAAAACCAAAATTTTGGTGGTTTCGACCGAAACTTGTACCGTGCTCATAAGATAAGGCTCAAATCCCACGATCTTTTTTAGAATCGAAAAGTTATTATAAAACTATTCGAGTTTCAGAATCAATGAGGAAAAACAGAGCTTTAACACCCACACTGCCCACCCAAGAATAAGAGTGGGGAGTCACACTCAATCTTGCTGTCTACTTACTAACAGGCATTGGTTTTGTTAGTTGGGAGTTGGGACTGCATGAGTCCCAGTATAGACGAGAGTAGTTTAGGCTCAATGCTTTTTGAATTTTTTTTCCCTACTATCCCCACTTTAGGTAAGTACATATTAGATGAAGTGGGAGCTCCAATATAATCTCATGCTAAATCAAATCTCCAGAATCTGTAAAGTTGTGTGATGGAAAAACCCGATTTTAGGGTTACGGTTTCTAGAATGATTTCCCTAAAAGAGACGTTTGCCCAGAATCTTCCAAGTTACAGCAAATAAGCCTAAATATTATGGGAAGGTTTGGATGTAGGTGGATTTCTAAGGAATCTATGGAAAGATCCTAGAGATAAATTAGGATTGATATGGGTTGTTTACAAGCTCCCAAGGGATGGTCTGAGATATCTAAAATTAATATGGAAGAAAAGGATCAATAATGAATCTAGAATTATATGGGGAGGCTCCCTTTCCACAATTCAAATGGAATGGGATAATTTTTGGGGAAAGGGAAGAATTAGGGTTTCAAAATAGAATTGAGTTTGAGAAGGGATCTTATTATGGATATGGGTTGGATCTAAGGGAAAAGATCACCTCTATTTCTTTCTTCTTCTTTTTTTTGGGTTTGACTGCAAGGAAGAAGAGAAAGAGAAGGATGGCTGAGAGGGTTAGAGAGGGGAGGGAAGTGCTGTAGGGTAGAAGAAGGGTGAACGAGGGGCTGGGGAAGTCATACGGGGTAGGGGAAGGGATTAGGGGTGTTGTGGGGGCTTGGAAGGCTGCTGCCAAGGTGCGGCAGCAAGGGGAACGGACTGAGGTTCTTCTGCAGAACAGGGGAGGGAGGGGAAGGGCCTTGTGGGGGCTGGGGAAGGTGAGGGACTGGGTGGGGGTTGCTGTGATTGAAGGAAAAGAGGTGGGGAGAGCCTGTGATGGTAGGGGAGTAGGGGAAGGGGCTAGGGTTGCTTTTACTAGGAAAATTCTCAGAGACTTGCTGGAATTTCTGGAAGAAGACAGAGTACTCGAAGAAGAGTGCTAAACAGAGTGCTTTGCTGATCCTTGAAGAAGAAGCTCGCTGTAAATCCGCCATCGCCCCCTCAAACATGAGCCACAGTCCTCAATATTCTTATTCAAATAATCAAACTTAAGAATTACAAAGAAAGAATAGACTATTTATAGGCCACTAAAATACTCTAAACCTAATCAGGGTTCCTTTATAGATTAGGATTCACTTACAATTAATCTCAACCATCAAATTAAATAATAAAAGATCTAACAGAATCTCTCGAGAATAGATTCCCTCTAAGACTTAAATACTAAAGGAAATCTTCTTGTAAATAAAGACTGATAAGAGTCTTATCTTAAAGAAGCTTCCCACGGACTTAAGAACACTCATCTTTGACTTAAATTGGACTCCTAACTGACTAAGACTCTTATGAAAAATAAAAATAAAATTCTGAAAATTAGAAACAGCACCAAAATACCCCTCCAAGAGGGTTAGGCTAGCCCTAGGAGCACCACTTTGGAGTGGCCTTGGGGGTTTTCAGCCCGGGGCAGAATTTTGGTTCACAAGATTGTGATTCCAGACTGTATTTCTCATATAAATTTTCTTTTAACTCCCGGTTTTAATTTATACTTTTCTGGATGGTAGACCTGCCATAGGGAAGTTTCTGTATGAATTTTGGGAAGCATTTAACTTACAGATTTAAGCTGATCCTGGATTTACTAGCATATGAGAATTCTTTCCCGAAACTGAATTGTTCAATGTGCTTCTAGACTCAACTGATTTTCTTCATCAGGGTCGGTAATGGTCAAGAAGGATTGATTCCTAGAAATTCACCTCCATTAAAAAAGGTTGAGTTTGTTGACTTTTCAGAGAAAAGAACTAGACTATAGTGTTTGACTAGGTGGTTAACAAGGGAAGTATTGTTGCAGGTTGTGAGTATATTTTGGTGCTTGCAGGAATATTTTGCAGATCGAAGTGGAGTATAATGGGTATATGACAGATTATGTGGAATTGTTGTTTCAAGCTCTACTCGCTTTGCTTCTTGTCGTTGAAGTATGCCAGTATATGGTGATTTGAAATCATGAACATGGCTGATATGTGATTATGTGGGTCATAGTTATAAGGCAGCAAAGCAACCATGGAATTTGAGGGCTCTCATAAGTGCCATGGTGATTAGGCAACTGCATGGCTTCGCCTTGGACAACAAAGCAGTGTAGTGTACATTTTTTTTTATGTGACACTACAGCACATAAAAATTACATAATTGTATTTCTAAGCTAAACAGGTATAAATGGACCATATTTACGCAAGAAAAAGCAAACACAAGTTCATCTCACCATAATGCAATAGCATTATAGCATAATACCATACTGATTATGATTTATATAAATAGGAAAGTAATAATTGTACCTCTGCGCCATGTCAAATAAGTGCCTTGTGCCTAGGCCCTACAGTCATTCTACAAATGGCCTCAGCCTTCAATTGACTATGTTTTTTTAATCATAAAAAAGTTTTTCACTTGCCGTCCACTTAAGTTGGGGGTGAAACTCTTGATGAGTCCGGATCCTCCACCCACATGGAGAGGAATTAATTCCAATCCACATGGGTGGATGCTTGACAAAGTGTTTTCTTTTCTTTTTTTTTTTTTAAATATGATCCTATTTTGTAGGAAATTAACAAAAATGAATTGTAACCTCATTAACCAACGTAGTCAAGCATCCATTTTTGTTAATGGGGTTTTAATCCATTTTTGTTAATTTCCTAAAAAAGTGGATCCTAATTTTAAAAAAAGACACTAGTCATGCATCCACCCACATGGATTGGAATTAATTCCTCTCCATGTGGGTGGAGATCTAGACTAAATCTTGACTGCCCACTTAAGTGGGAAAAATTATTGGTTGCCTACTTTTAACAAAGGCTAAAATTACCCATTACCCACAGTCAGTTTTAAAGCCAGTTTCTGTTAAGTTTGAATCTGAAATGACGGATTTGCCCTTATGTGTGGTAAATTGACATTATTTGCCCTTCCCTCTCGCTCACAGTGACTCTCTCCGACCCAACCATTAAGTGGGTGAACGGATTCTCCCTACCCATCTTCTTCTTATATCTTGCCAAAAACTGCCCACCCCCTCCCCACCCAGGACCACCACCCCCAACTTCCCCCCTGCCGGAAATCACCCACCTAAAAGAAGAAATAGCTAACATTGATTGCAATCCTCTGCGGGGAAGGAACAATTAGAGGCTGAAATATCAAAGGTAACTCAACAGCCACAAATCCCATAATTCCCTACTAGTGCCCCAATTCCTGAGAGCCACTTCAGAAGGCCACTCAAGAATTCGCAGAGATTAAACTGTTCCGAGATGGAAACCCTAAGTGCTACAAAAGCTTTGGGCGTATCTATCGTCTCCTTTTCTCTTAATCACATTTTCTTCATCTCTCTTCTTCTAAGAAGAGTGAAATTATTATTTGATATCGGAAATCCTTAGATCGAATCAAAGGATTTCTATCATTTAAGGTAAGCCTTCTAAGATCTATGCTTTTTCTTCTGTTCCAGTTCATGGTTTTTGCATTCCTTAGACATTGATCCCCCCCCCCCCGGGGAATGATTTAGATTCTATTTGTTGGGAGAGGGATTTTTAAATCATCAAAATTCAATCACCTATTGATTGGGTGGGAGAGGGACAGTGTGAGGGATGGAAAAATAATGTCAATTTATCACACATAAGGGTAAATCTATCATTTTGGATTCAAACTTAACAAAAAATGACTTTAAAACTAAATGTGGGTAACAGGAAATTTTAGCTTTTGTAAAAAGTGAGCAACCAGTAATTTTTCCCACTTAAGTGGGCAGTCAAGAGTTTCACTTTCACCCCCACCTAAGTGGGAGACAAAGAAAAAACTCATCTTAGAATGATCTCATGCTTCTCTTTTATGATAACAAGGTGAACTGCCAATAAAAAGTCTTCTTGTGGAATTAATTTTGATCATTAAAAAAGAAAAGAAAATCCAAATGCAAAATGTCAAAAAAAGTGAGCCATAAGGCATCAAATAGTGCACATGGCATTGCCTTGACATCCTCTAGACATGCAAAGCATACATTCTTTTTCATACACAAGAGCAAGCCATTGCCTTGGGCACCCTAAATATTAAATCTTGTTTTATGCGAGGAATAATTGTGGAGGGGCTTCTGATCATTGTTTGGATGCTTTGGCTAGAACAGTAATACGCTATGGTTGAAACATGTGTTGTTTGAAGAGTAAAATTGAAGAGTGTTGGAGGAATAGTAACCAAGGGGTTTATGGAGGAATTTCAGGTGATGGAGGGGAGAAGAATGGACAGCTATATCAGTAGCTTAGGAGTGAAATAACCTAAGCTTGACAGTCTCGGCAGCAGCAGCAGCAACATAGGAACAATAAAAGCAGATTTTGAACAAGAGAAAAGGAGCCAATGATAAATGGATTGAGCTTCACAGCAAAGCACCTTCAGCACTAGGGTTTAACAGTCAAACAACAAGGTTATAGACCATAGGTTTTTAGCACACATGGCAAGGACCTAGCCCTTCTTATCATTCACATAAGACAAGAAAACAGTAGCGACAAAGCAAAGCTTCTCGTCAGTGTACCTTTTAGTTTCCTTATTTGAATTAGAATCCTAGTTAGCCACGATCCGAGTCCGAGCTGTTGGAATTGGAATAAGCATTATTCTTTTTATAAACAGAACTGTTTTTAATCCACGGGGGCCAATTTGTCCTATTCATGACCAAGAGGGACTAGATTCGCTTTCGGATAGGCCCTGAAAGGAGAAGGCTGGAATGCAGAGTTAGCCTCATTTTAGAAGTCTTTTAATTTCCTTTATACATGAAGTCATCCTCATAAAGATAAATTGGAAAATATAAATGAGTATATGTTTGTCAAAGAGTGTGTGGCTGGGGTGTGAATGTGAACACTCTTGTTCCCCCAACCCCACAACCACCTCTTACAATTCTTCTTTTCCCTGCATTTCCGAAAATATCCCTCTCAATTTGAATCTCATTAGTGCTAGCACTAGATCGAGAGGTTTCTTAATTGAAGTAGGACTACTCTTAAAACTCCAAGTTTAATTATGGTTTTGTTTTCTTACCTTTTCTATTGTTTGCTTCTATTCTATGTTAGACTAGTTTTGAAATCAATCTAGGATTAGTATTTCTATTCCTACTTGTTTTTGTTTTTCTTTTCCTACTTGTTTTTGTTTTTCTTTTCCTACTCAGAGTAGGACTTAATTAGATTGTAAACCATAAATACCCCATTGGGGCCTATGGATGAAACACAATTCTGTGAATAATGAACTCTCCATAGTTACAACATGGTATCAAAGCTTAAAGCTCAAAAATTCTGCTCAATTCACACCCGAAGGAGTTCTACAAATCTGAATCGCAGCAAGTTTTTGCTCCAAAATCTTCATTGTAAGTCTGGATCTATTCTCCTTACAGCTGCTGCCACCATTCTCAAAGAGCAGAAATTCCTATGCTAGTCGGTTAACCAAGTAAGTAAATTAGATTTTTTTTTTCTTTTTTTTTTTGGGTGGGGGGTGTTGGTTGGATATAGAACCCTAGCCACTGCCTTCATTTGCCTAACTTTGAGGAGAGCAGCAAAGGAATTCGATGAACCTAACTGCTGCTCTCTCTCTCTCTCTCTATCTATCTTCCTTCTTTCCATAACCTTAAAGAACCTAAATTAGTTCTCTGTGAAGTCTGAACCTGTTCTCTCTTATAGCTGAAATTTTTTATTGCAAAATCTTCCTTTTTGGAGGTCTAAAGTTGTGGCAGTTATGAATTTTTTTTTTTTTTCCTGCTGTTTATTTAGCAGTTTTATCCCCTCTTTACAATCTATTGTTAGGACTGTAAGTATCAGTTCAGAATTTTCTTGGATTGTAATTTTCACTTTTTAACAATCTGTTTTGGGCAGTACCTGGACTGCCATTATTAAAAACAGTTCAGATTTTCAAGGGTTGTAATTTTTCCTTTTCGTTGACCTGGTAGGTACCCTAAAAAACTGGTTGTAATTTTTTCCTAATTGTTACCCATATACCATTGGTCTGATTCTGAAACCCTAAAACTAGAAGATGTCTACACCAATCTACTACAATAGCAGAACCTATAACTTCTGTGGCAGAAAATCTTGACAATAATGACTACCAGACCTTTAGTTCTCCTCTTACAATCCAAAATGGATCAAACTACCTGATGTGGTCAAGATCTGCCTACATCACTATCACTGGCCAAGCTTCCAAGGACTTCTAGGACATACTACTGACACTGCTATATGACCAAAAAACCCTGAAACAGCACATGATCGATGGCTTGCACATGACTCTCTGGTAACAGAATTCCTAATTAGATCTAAGAAACCAGAATTAACACTAGAATTTTTTACTGTTGGACACTGCTGCTCAGAAGTCAGAAGACCTATGCTAAAGTTAGATAGGGCCCAAGTCTATAAACTCTATAAACAAGTTCATGAGATAAACAAAAGGAGATGTCACTCTCGCAAAACTAGAACACCCTTAGTGCACTGTGGTGGAAGATTGACCATTATAACACCTTCCAGCTGAACTATGCTGATGATATTATAGTCTACCAAAAACACCATGATTAGACCCGGGTATATGATTTCCTAACTGGACTTAATGTTGGGTATGATCCTATTCGGCTTCAATTCTCAGCCTAGATCCCTTTCCCATTTTAGAGGAATCAAACACCTTTGTAAACACAGAAGATTGTCATTAAGTTGCAATGCTTCCTTCCTCTACACCTAACAGGTCAGTCGTCCAAACTCAGACTGGAAACAGTACATAAGTACCAAAAGAAGATATCAAATGTGACAGTACGATAAACCATAGCATAAAAAAGAAAAATGTCAGAAACTGCACAGGAAGCCCACATACATTGAAGCTAAGAGAAAGGCTGGTCATTAAAAGAATCAGGGGAAGACTCAAGCTAACCAAACTAAAGCTGATTTTGCACCTTCTACTGACACAGACTCCAAGCTCTCGATCAGTTACTACAAGCTGCCCCCACTACCACTACTACTTCTACAACTGCCTTTGCTACTTCAAGTAATCATAAGGACCACTCAGGTACTTCTGTCGTATCCTTTTGTGCTTCGACTGTGTCCAAACCTGTATTATTATTGAGGCTACAGGTCACATGACTGATCCATCCATGTATAAATGCCTCATTGGGGCCTATGAATAAAAGTAATAAACTTACAACAAAAGCCTATCAATCCTAGCACAAATATGATCAGTTTGAAGGTTGGAGCATGAGAATCTGGCATATTTCAAAGGAAGATCAATCAATTCCATCTTCGATATGAACTCCTCAAAAATACTTGAGCTTCTCGTCGTTCTTCACCCAGTTATTTCCATATGAGATCAATAAATTGCAGTGAACCCACTAACTAGGCACCAAAGAAATCCAACGTAAGTCCTTTCTAAAGTACAGTCTACAGTCAACACCACACTTTGAGAAAGGATATTAACCTTCCAAAATTTTGAGACACATCATGCCCCTTATTTCCCAACGAATTTCTTTGAAATTCTTCCAAATGTAAAAAACATTGACTAAGTAATTTTCCTTAGCTAAGAAGGAACAATAATTGTTAAGACCTCTCTAATTAAATATGAGAAACTTAAGATTCAATTCTGGAATAATAAACAAGAATAATAAGCACGATAAATATGGTTACAATGGTGCCAGTCACACCCACAAAATAGGCTGACCAAACCACTCACAAAATATTCAATGTCCTTCCCTCACAATTCCCCCCTATTTATCACCCGACAACCAGTAGTTGGTTACAGCAACTCCTCTCTCCTCGATGTGTTGTGATCCCACCAGGGTCCTAACACTACCAGCCCCTTGACATTCACCCTGTCCTCAAGGAGAAGGAAGATTAGAAACTTAGGCTCTCTTGGTATAGTTTAAATTTATGATTATTTTGACATATAAACATAATTAGATGGATGTTTCTTATTAAACATAAATTCATAAATAGATCAATGGGTTGTTTATGATTTATCACCAAAACTGTTAGTTTTTATTTATGTGGGTACCATTAATGAACATTTGCAGAGTTACTACTTAAGTAGGGGTAAGAAGGTAAAATTTCAAAAAATTAGAATAAAACCTTGTTTTTCTCACTATCTACTCCACATTACTCCCATCTCCACTTTAACAACATTTTTGGAATACCAAAACTAGCCGAAACCAATAGAAGTGAGCCAAAACAAAAACTAAAGTTAGAATATAATTATATATATTTTACAAGATAAACCGAAAATATAACAGATGATACATAATATATTATTCAACCATTGGTATCAAACCTATTTCTTGTTATATAATGTATTATGTCTAGTAGTAACCAAAGGAAAATTGTTTATCATTCATAACCTATTAACATAATTGATTATTCACAAATAGGTCATAAACATACATATAAACTATGCCAAAGACAGCCTTAGTCTTCTTCACATGCTTGTCACCAAGGTTTGAAGTTTCGTTTTTCGACCAACTCGGTGGAAACCTCGGAATTTTCCCACTTCTAGTTTTAGAAATCCAGTGCCTCTTCCAACTATCTTCCCCTCACCAAAGTCAAGTTGCAGAGCCTCCTTGAAGCTTATTGATGAAGACATCAGTGAGCAGTTCCGAGTTTACCAACGACGCTGACGTAGAGATCATCCCATGACAGCATCTATGTGGATGGATGATGAGTTCGGAGGTTATTGGATTGCTAAGATCCTATGGTTCGATGAGAAACACTGCTCATAGGCAGTTATTCATGTTATTTTCCTTAGTCTTAGTGGGTTGGGTAGTAGTTTACTATTGAAATATTTTAATTTCATGTTTAAGTCTTTATGGGCTGGGCCTAGAGTCTATTTTGGCCCAATTTTGAATTATTTTGAGTTTGGGTTATATGTACAACTTAAGTTGGGGTTATTTTGGGAATTAAACATGTAGGGTTGTGAGGGATCAATTTTTTTATTTAAACCTTGTATGGAATTCGTTTTTGGCAATGACTGAATGAATGAATGAATGAATGAAAGAATTAGAAAAGAAGTTCACGCTGCTCCCTGGCGGAACTAGCTCTTCCCCCTCTCTCCAGGTTACCTCTCTTTCCTCCTTTCACCCTTGTTTCCCATTAGAAAAATTCCCCTTGCTCTCCTCTACAAAGACCTACTGTTTTTTTCCTTGAAAAAGAACTAGTTTCTTTCCTGGAAATCTTTTTTCTTCTTCCCCAAACCAAACCCCACGGTTATTCTGTTTTTCTTGCAGAAAAAAATTTTTGTTCTTTTTTTCTTCCCTTTTTCCCTTATTTCCTTTTATTTTCCTACCCTACAGCAGTCTAGGGTTTTTCTTTTGTTAGTCTCCCTTCCCTTCTGTTATTTCGTTTCTTTCTTTCCTTCTCTTTTATCACCTCTAGTACAGCAGTTTTTCTGTGGCTCTCCATTCTAACCCTACTCTCCTTCCTAGGATACAGCATTACTTCAAAATATTTTTTCTCCTTTCCTAGGATTCACCACTACTTCAAAATATTTTTTCTTCCTCTAATTTCTGTTCCTAAATGCTTTCTAACCCCTGTTTTGCAGCCAGGATCAGCAGGTAACATTATCTCTCCCTAAATATTTCTCATTTATTCTTTGGCAGTAGTTTTGTTTTAAAACAAAAATTTCCTAAGACTCCCTTTACATTGTTAATTGTTGAATTCCTTGTTAGAAATCTGATATTGATTAGGACAGCTCTATTTTCTTTAAGTTTCTTAATACCCTTGCATTGAATTTAGTGTTATGGTGCCAAGATCCCCATCCCCTTGTTTCCCTATTGATTTTTGTTTAGTTGTGCTTATCAATAGGACTTATTGTGTTTATTTCTTACTTTAGCTGTCTTACATGCATGATTAATTAGAATTCAACTGCTGCAAATTCCTTTCTTTACTATCCGTCATGAATAGGTGTTTAATTCTAAGAGTCTAGTAGCCCACTTTGTAGGTCCCCTAGTTTCTAGGTTTCTCCTACATCACTTATCAATCGAACTCCAGCCAACTTCTCCGGTAAACCTAATCCAATGTGTCTCCTTCCAAGTTTTGGAGAGTGACACAAAATCAATCATCATACTTGATCTGCTCTGCCCAACTGAAGAATATGTCTCCTATAACCCATTCATGTGCTCTCCCATTACCAGAAAGCGTGGATAATTCAGTCTCCACGTCTCTTCCTTTGGAGCAAGACACACTTTGATGCCAATTTATTAAGACCCCGCTCATCGAATACGAGAAATACTAACATTCAATTATTGGAATAATAAACAAGAATAATAAGCAAGATGAATCTGATTGCAAATGGTGCTAGTCACCCCACAGCATATGGTGCCCTCAGCCAATGGCTGCCCTAAACCACTCACAAAATATTCAATGTCCTTTCCTCATAATTCTTCTCTATTTATAACCCACCAACCAATAGCTGGTCAGGCAAGTCCTTCTCCATCCTCTATGTGTCATGATCCCAAGGCCCTAACAACAATACTTTCTCCAACAAAACACAGAAAAAATTAGTAAGCAACTTATTTTTTTTTGGTAATCAACCATATACCACCATAGAAAGAATTATGTGCATATAACCATATACCACCAATCCAAGAGAAGGCATGAAAAATAATTTCATCCGACATAATTAAGTATGCCAAAGAGATCAGATGATGAATGTTTGATAACTAAACCTGATTTATGTTTTGACGTCTTCATTACAAAATCAATGATTGGAGTACCCGCCACCTGGCAGTAATTGGCACGAGATTGTGGCAAGAATATAGATGCATACTTCAAAATGCGAAACATTATATCATCCCCTATCTGCAAGTTTTACAATTTCAGCTTCAATAACTAACTTGTTTTAGAGAGAGACAGAGAGAGAGAGAGAACAGTGGAACACGGAAGATATAAAAATAAGCACATGAAGGAGAAGCACAACAGATAAGACTGGAATTTTGTATTCTGTTCACATGTCAAATTTCAACCCAAGCAAAAGCTTTGAACTCCAAATGTGGGGAGTGGGCATCTGAACATCCACTAGAGGATACAATCAGCAGGGAGGTTTCATATGATTGAAGGGAGTCTGAAATTTGACGTGTGGCCAATTCACACCATTTACTGGTTACACATGTTGTCAGACCTCTCCAGCAGCAAATATCTCAATGTAAGAGTAAAGATACCATCTATGCCTGCTGGTTTAGAGAAATTTTCAAGCAAATGAATTATAGAACCTGGCAAGTACCCTTTTTTGTAGAAGACACCAGGATGAAGTAGTAAGAAGATCCAGAACAGAGCTTGCACGCTTCCACTGCCAGAAACAGATGAGCATTTTCATTATGCCAGTAGGATACAGTAAAAACAATCAGAACATGCTTTTAATGATGATGGAAAAGTATATTGTAAAGGAAAAAGAAATTACAAACTTGATAGCTACATGGTTAAACCAAAGATCCAAATGCACCACGATACAAAGTGCAACTGTGGACTAATAGCACGTCAGCAGCCTTAAGAGGTCAGAAATTCAGAGATAACAAGAAAGATCGTATTAAGAGCATGAGAAAAACACTGAGGGAAAGGCATAGGCCTTAAGGATATCAATCTAAGCAAAACACAGATATTAATGACCATTTTGTCTTCTTTTTTCTCTTTTTTTTTTTTTTTTGTGTGTGTGTGTGTGTGTGTGTGTGTGTGTGTGTGTGTGTGGGGTAGGGTATTCACATTTCTTTCAACAGGGTTTAAGTGTAACTGGAACAAATTTAGAGTCCAATGATGGTTCTATAACTCCACATGGAGTAAAGAAAACTTATTTTGTTAAAACTTAAAGTCATTAACTTTATCAGCCTACTTGTTTGTTTCCTAGCCTCTAAGATGATCTTGGATGAACAATAGGTCTCCAGTCTTGTTGTCTCCCAAGATCAGTATGTATAAACATTTTCTAATCTAATGTAATTTACTCCTTCTGTTCATAAAAATGAAACAAAAAATTTGTCAGCCCACTATGGGTGAAGCAATGAAGGCAGCTTTGTTTTTTAAAGTTTTTGTTTGTCTTATCAGGTTTGAGAAAGTATAGTTCTAGAACTTCAGATTTCTTTTTTAATTTAGAGGCACATAAATATGTGTCCCCCTGCTCAAATACATGAAGATAAATATCCTCAAAAGGGATATATCCACTCAGTTGGGCTTTGACCCTCTCCTAAGATCTGGTTTGTAGGATTCCAGAAATCTACTTATAGGAACCCTAGTTGAAAATTTGACATTTCTCAGGACTAAGCCATCAGATTGGCCTCAGAGTTTGAAGGCTGTTCAATCCCCAAGGCTGTCCTTCAATAGCAATACCATTATCAACTTCCTCTACATGTCACTGTTGAAGTGTTTCTTGAAGTGCAGTTCATCCTCAATCTTTTTTAACCCCAAACCTGTCTTGTGACAGGCTTATTTGTTGCTTCTTCTTTTTTGTTTCCTTTGGGCTGGGGAAATCAACTTCTTTGCTAGGTGCTGCTAAGGATTGTAATGATTACTTTTAACTATTGCTATCCACTGTGATATATTATTCCTATATTGCTATTAAGTCTGCAAACAGTGGCTGTTTGTAGTGGTGTTCATGATCATATTATGGTTTGAAAACCTGGGTGAGAATCGTGAGATTTTGGGAGGTACCTCGATTTTCATCTAAGTGAATGAGACAAGTGGTGAGAAACAATTAACAAATCTCACTGAGATCTTGGTCATATCTCACATACCTCAGTCATTGCTAGTACTTTTAAGGATTATCTAACAACTAAAACCTTATTGGAAAACGTTAGTACTGGCTTCATTCTCTCAACCACATGTATGTCATTCTTTTTTTCAGGGCTCAAATGATGTCATGACCTATTACATTAATCCAACGTGTCCCATACCACGTGCACTTTACTTAATAAGTGAAGCAGCGAATCAATATATCACATTCCCACAACTGTTCACGATATCTCATGATCATCGTTATCCACATCTACGAATACCCAATGCAATATGATCATAAAAGAAGAATAATGATGTATGATGCATAAACAGCAAACCCCAAAAACCTTAACTACAGCGACACACTTGTAGTGATGATTAAAGTAATTAAGAATTAAAATCCATGGTATATTCTCATAAACATCTTTTGACCTAAACAATCATATAATAAGCTAACCTACCTACATAACATCAAAATAAAGTCTTACAGGGTCAGGTCAAGTCAAGCCACACCCACACATGGTGCCAAATCTGCCACTAACAAGGCTTTGTCCACGGGGGGATGGTCTAGGGAACTGACCCTATCTGGGGTTAAGCGATAAAAACCATGACTAATATGATGGATCCAAACCATTATTTACTCCAAGAGGAGATGGAAAAAAGATAGGTTAGGTCAGGTTAAATCCAATAAGTTTTATCCCCACAACAAGATCCACATATCATGATAAATTTAAAGTGATTGAAAGGAAAGAAACATATACTTAATGGAAACAAGAGGTCTGATGCAATTCCTAGTGTATAAGGCTCCATCTCATAGCTTCTTCTCCTTCTACTTCTTCTCGAAGATTTTTCTCTCTTCCCAAGCCAAAACAATCAAACAAAGGGTTTCAAGCAGAGTTTAAACTATTTATAACCAATAAGGAAGATGTGAAACAAGCTTAAATCCTCATACTTCACATTTCCCAAGTCCATAACAACTTTAAAGACATTGTAAAAGCCAGAGCCTACACTTCCAGTAAATCTAGACCATTTTTACCCAACAAGATGACTAGGACCAAACAATCAGTCCTCTAGTGACCCGCCACGGTCTAGATAGCCCAGAAAATGGTTGGGACAGAAGGGAAAGTGCTGTAGTAATGGGAAATGGGCCCCGTAAGTGGGAGATGTGAAGGAACAAAGTCCAAGAACTAGGGTTTACACTTCAAAGACAACCAAGTTACTACCCATCATCTTCATTGGCTCAACGACGGTCAAGGATAGCTATCCCGATAAACGAATAACAAACCCTAAATTATCTCTAAAATTCCCATGCAGAACAGCTTCTCTTATTTTATCTTCTTGCAAGCTGGACTAGGGGCTCACCAAATATGAAAAATTATCTGCCAAATTACTGTTCACATTACTGTCGTGTGATCGGTAACTTCTGGTTGTGCAGCACCTGCATCCAAGGATCGGAATCTCGGTTTTGAGGTCGGTTTCGACCAGGTCCAAAACCTCAATTCATAAATCTTGGTAGGTGCTTCCCATTCTTCAATGGCTCATACCTTCCTCTTGTCTATCCTTAGTGTTCCACCCCCTACTTTGTGACGCAGAAATATCACCTCTTCTTGAGAAAACGAGCACTTCTCCTTCTTGACATAGTGTTGGTTGTTGTTCTCTAGTGTTTGAAGAACACCCCTTAAATGTTCAGCATGCTACTCTACAGTATTACCATAGATGACAATGTCATCTAAGTATACAACCATCAACTTGTCAAAGCAGGGATGGAAGATCTTGTTCATCAAGGTACTCATGGTTACCTTGTTCAACGCCCTGTAGTCGATGCATAGCCATAGTGGCCCATCATGCTTCCTTTGGAACTAGACTGATGAAGCATGTGGAACCTTAGAAGTTCGTATAAAGCCATCATCAAATAGATCTCTGAGTTGTTTTCTTCACTCCTCCAAATCCTATGGGGACAACCGATAAGGTGCCATAGCAGGTGGTTTGGCACCAAGCTCCAGCTCAAACTCATTGTCCACTTCCCTCTTAGGTGGAAGGCTCTTGGGAAGTTCCAATGGCATAATGTCCTTGGATTCTTCAAGAGACTTCTAATTTGCTTAGGCAACACCTTCGTAGGAGCATCTTCCTTGTCCTCCTGTAGTGCCACCAAATAGATCTCCCCATTCTTTACTCCTTTCTCCACCTACATAGCGGAAAGAAGTTTAGGACTTCCTTAGTTCATTGAACCATGTCATGCATGGTGGGCTTTCCTACATGATGCATACCGTACTAATGAAGGGCATTGGTATCGCCTTGACTTGCCTTGGAACTCCATAGCCAACACCAATTGAAAATCGTCCATAGGAACCATTGACAAGTCTACAATGCCCATCTATGCTCCAATGGTCAGCTTAACTACTTGAGCAACTCCATTAATGGGTCAAGCTTGTGAGTTAACCACCTTAAGCCGTCCTCCTACTTTGGACGCTATTAGTCCAAGTCTCTTTGCCCCCCTATCAAGAAAAAGTTGTGTACCACTTCTATCAACCATAGCCCAGTTGTCTTGCCCAAGGAACGAATTTCGACACAGGGAAAATGCGAGATCTCCAAGTTTCAAACAAAATTTTCGGTCGAAACCAATTACTTATTTTTGAAATTCCAACCCTAGGTTTTGGGCCTTATATGACCTCTATTTCATCTAATTTCTTGCCTCCTACCTATTTAAAGCATAATAAACACAATGGAACTAGTATTTTATTAAAAAAACCATTGAAAATTTATCATTCAAGTATACTAACACATGACTAATTCCAACAAGTACAAACCTGATTGCATGTAGGCAGATAATTATCAGCATACATGAATTGTTTGATAGAATAGTTACATATACAACAAGTCAACAAAATGAGATGACCAACTAGATCAAGTGATGGTGTCTCACATATATTAAGTTGAAGCTTATATATCATATATACATAAATATTTTTTCAAAATATATAATTTAAAAAATAGTTATTAAAATCAAAAAATAAAAATAAAAGTAACAAATAATAAAAATAAAAATAAAAGCTTAAGAACACACAATCAAAGATCATAGTCCTAGACTAAACATATATTAATTTCAAGGCAATATAAGATAATTTAAGGCATAAAGCTATAAACAAAACAAAAATTAAAAAAATGGGAAGTTAAGAGCTATTGGGTATGGCTCATGCTTCACATTCTATTTCTGCCAAAGTTTCCTTTGTAGCTATCGTGGCTTAAGAGATGTTTGGAGGCAAAAGCTGAGCAAAAGAAGTTTTTGACAGCAAAGAAGTCGTGGAAATTAAATGAAAATGGGATAGAAATCAACAAAAACCCAGGAAAAAACAAGTTGGATGTCGAACCTTGCAAAATTGCGGTTGAAACCTATGAAATGGTTTAAGTCTGCAAATTTTGGTCGAAACGTATGGTTTCAACAAAATATCTCAAGTTTCGTTTCGATGTGAAAAAATGTAGGCACTTCAACCAGAATTTAGTCCATGGTCTTGCCATGGACACACACTTCCGCATACATTAGACTCTTTTGTGAGGTAGCAGCCTTGACCTCCATTGGTATAGCCTTAATGGCACCTAGTTGTTGTAAGGACCCCATGTGCACCTCATCTGCACCCTTTAAGCAATGCATTGAGAGCCCTCCTCTAAGGGCAATCCCTAGCCCAATGTCAACCATCAAAAAGGAAGCACCTGTCCTTGGGTGTGAATTTGTTTTTGTTGTTCTGTTAAGGCTTGCCTTCCTGACTTGAAGAGGCCTTGCTCATGCTCTCCTTGGAGTGATTGGTCTTGGATCCTCCCCCCCCCCCCGCCTTTGCCGACGTGCCCCATTTTGGCCTTCGAGTGCTTTTCTCTTTTAAAATCCACCAATGACTCCTCCACTACTATAGCCAATGCAAGATTATGTATACCCTGGCATTGTAAATCTTGCAAATTTTGGAGACCATACATGAAGTCAAAAAAAAGTTCTTCTTTGATCATATTCGAAAACTCCAGCAAAGTGTAGAGAATTCTTTAACATGTCTTGGATAGACCCCGTGTGGTTCAGCTTTTTAATACTTCTTCTAGCCAAGAAAGCTACATTTTCTGGATAGAATTGCTTCTTAGGTTCTTCCTTAAAATCATCCCATGTCTACGGTGCACATAACTCTTGCCATGTCAGCATAACTCCTTGTCTACCATAGGGTTGTTGTGGCTGGTGAGGTAAAGCACTACCATAGAGTTGTTGTGGTTGGTGAGGTACAGCATAACAGTCCTTACTTTTGTTGGCTCATCCTCGATTGCCATTGCCTTGAAGTATATCCATAGGCCATAGGAAGTTGTCAACTTCCCTTGCATCTCTTTTCCCTCAAAGGCTTGGGGTTTGGCACCTCAGTCTTGGATGACTTCCATCATATGGTGGCTACTTCAGTCATTGTTCTTCTACAAGTTGCCAATTCCTCACTCAACTCCTCGATGTGAGCTTCCAAATAGGCCACACTTTCCAACACTTTAGCTTGGTAAGGCATCAATTTGTTCAAGCCTCTAATCCTTAATTTTTTTAACCTAAATATCTAATATCTAAATAATAAGAAATTAACTCTTGACAGTAATATATGTTGTATATACATTTACGAAAATTCTAGAAGAGAAAATACACGGAATTCACCCATAAAAGGGTATAAGATATAAAAATTGCAGGAAATCAATGTGCGTATGTCGTTGTTTATATGCCATAGCATTATGAGCTCCCAACAAGGATTCCCTAAGTTCATCCACCCATCTATTAAGCTTCTAGCTACTTTGCTCCTCAACATCAAGACGTATCCCTTGTCTCAGAGACTCAGACATTGCCAACTCCACCTAAGCTAGACGTGGCTTTATGGTACTTCCAACATCAACCAACTTGTCCTTGCTCCTACACTTCTCCTTGTGGGTATTGGTCTCCCTTTCACAGACATGCTCGCTTGACAACACATCTTAAACTTAGGATCCGCTAGTCATGATGCTTATCCCCACAAGCTTAACCACGTCACAAACGAAGCTCTAATTCCAAATTGTCACGGCTTCAGTATTCTACTAAGCCAACTGTGCCACCACTTAGCACCTTGCTAGTCTACTAAGTCAACCCACAACACCACTAAGAGAATGAGGAGGAGATAATTAAAGATTATGGAAGAGAGTTTGAGAGAATAGAACTTTTATTACTAGTGAACTCACTTACAAGCTCTTAGATTCAATTGTTTGGTTGGTATCTCTGCACAATGAGAACTCCCCTATTTATAGGCACTCTTATATATAATGTATGGCTAGGATCCATACAAGAGTGCCCTCCATCCAAGGGTGGAGAACGTTCCAATTCTTGGATACTTCTAGGGTAGATTTCTAAAAGCTAGATATTTACAAAAGATCTTTCTAGTCTTGTCTCCTCTAAGTGTAGGGTCTTCTTGACAATGGGCTAATCTTACTCAAATAGGAAATTTCTGGGACTAGGCCATATGGACCTATCAAACTAGGCCCTGGGCCTATATTTGTGCGGGCTGTGATAACACGATACCATCAAAAGACTTCTGACAGTTGAGGATAGTATTGAAGATGATGTACCCATTTTGAAGGTCCTACATTTAGTGGACACCTCTATGAAGGTGCCAACTATGCCCCATCTATACACAGCCATTTTTGCAATGAGGGAGGCCGTATATCAATCAAATCCAAGAGCCTGCAGGAACTTCCTAAAGATCATCAATGATAGATGGATTGCACATCGTATGCACCCACTTCATAAGGCTAATAAGTAGATATGCAAATTCTTGGTAATCAATTCATTTGATGTTAAATTCATAGCCTATATCTAATTTTGAGTTTTTAAATGTACAGCTTACTTTCTTAACCCCAAATACCAATATAGCAAACATTTGGGGTTAGGTAAGAACTTATTGAGGTAGTGATGACCATCATTGCAAAGTTGGAACAGGATCAATACTTCAATCCCTGTGTAACAATGAGGTGAGATAGCAGGGACTTAGGATTTGCATTTGAATTTTCAAAAAAAGTTAGCTACCCATTATTACAAAAAATTGTAAGTCAAGGTTTTCTGGGACGGATTTGGGTCCTTTGGTTCAGATGGTGTTGTGTCGGGACGGGGACACCAAATCCAAATTGAATCAATAACTCCCATAGAATTATAACATTTTACAATGTAAATTACCTATTAAGTAATAATATAATGTTTTTTTGTAATGCAACTGAGTGGTGGGTTTTTATGGCATGTGATATTGACAAGGTCACCCCCACTACTGAAAGCCTAGTTTGGGCCCCAAGGCCCAACCAAGATGGCACACCAAAGGCAGATTGAACCGTTGTCGAGGCAACTTCGTCATTTTCAAGCCCTAATTAGATGATTATTCAGAATTTCTGTTTTTATTTTCTGAGTCCAATTATGTTTTGAATTTTTAGAATGAGTTAGTACTTAGTAGTTGAGTTCTTGTGTCATAGGGAGTTTTTCTTTTAAATAGGAATTTTTATGGATAATTAGGTTTTTTATTTTAAGTCAAGTTCTTTTATTCATGTGCGTGTCATTTACTTGTAAATGGTCTCCTAACTTATAAGGGAAACCCTAGTTGAGTTAGTTTCTAATTCCCTAGTTGAGTCAAGTTAGGTTTCTTTATTAGTCTAAGTCTTTAGTGTAGGCTATAAATAGCCTAGTCTTCAATTGTAAGTTCTAAGTCCAAATATTGAATAAATATTTGAGTTTTGAGTCACAAAGATCATGGCCTTCTTGAGGTCAGTTGAGAGTTTTTCTTCAAATTCCTGCTAGCATCTTCTTCCAGTCTCCAGCATCCACAAGCATTCGAGCACTTTCTTCCAATCAAACAAGTACTGCAGCCCTAAACCCCTTCCCTACCTGGCAACTCCACCAAGAACCCACTCTCACCCATCAACCTTCTTGCGCAAGCCTCCCCAGCCCCCTCCCACCCTTGCGACAGCTCCAAGATTCCCCCTCCCTCTTTCTTGTGGCAGTCACTCCCTCCTCTTTTTTCTGTTTATTTTATTTTTCTGGTTCTTGCGGCAGAATTACAAGAAAAGGAAAGAGAAGATAAGACAGAAAGAAAACAAAAGACAAGGAAACAAAGAAAAGAAAGAATTTCAAAGACTGCCCAAGATCTTAGCAAGAACCAATCTTTCCTCCAAAGATTCATCCCATAACTAATCCAAACTATCTACAACCCTTTTCTTACCTAACATAGGCTTCCCTGAGCCCTTTTTTTTGGAGTTTAGGTGTTGTAAGGCAGATTTAGCAGTTAGTACATTTACTTTTCATATTGGGGTTTCCTTATTGGGGGTATATTTGCAGCCATAGAAGGGAACTTGTTCCCGGAAGTATTTGCTAGGATCTTTTATTTCTCATGTAATATTCCCACACTGGAAGATTTAGATTGTTCTTTCTTTGGCAGGATTTCCAGAAAGTCTCTCTGCAAAAAGCAGGGGTAAGGCTGCCTAGAAAGTCCCTTCCCCAGACCCCATAGTGTGGGAGCTTCGGCACTGGGTACGCCCCTTTTTCTTTGGCAGAATTTCCACAATTCTTTCAACATGATATCAGAGCCACCTCTGATCTGAGAGCCCTTGCACCACCATTGCAGGACAACCAGCAGCCACGGACACCACCTCTTCTTCTCTTCTAGCTGTCGCAAAACCACCCAATCACCACCAACCACCATCGAACCGCACTAAAACTATCGCAGCAACCTTGCTTGGCCTTTTTTCTTCTGTTGCAATAACCATAGCAGGCTTGCGACAGATCCAGAATCACTGCCTGAATTTTTCCATTCTACGATTGGTCCTAAAAGGATTGATTACCTTCTGCAATCCTTCTTGGTCATCCTTAAACCTAGTGCCTCTAGAAGCCATCTTGCAACCTACACAAGCTTCTAGAGGAGTCAACTCTTCCTGCTGATTTTATCTAACCTTCCCAGCAGTGTTGCAACCCCTAGGAGGCATCGCCCACATCTTGTGATCCTCCTAGGATCCATGTACCTTGTTGCAATTGGTCCTAGGACTATCACCATGCCTTGCAATTATTACTAGGGCCATAGCCTCCCTTCCTTGATCCTCTAAAAAATTTATCTCCTAAAAATTCTTTCGTGTCTTGTTTTTGGTGGTGTTTGTCTTACCCAAACAATTTTTCCTTAGTCCCTTAACCTTTCTTTGTTCTTGTGATAGTCAATACAGTCTCTACTGCTTCTTCTGATGTATCTAGCATAAACGATCCTCCCATATCTTCTATTTCTCAGGATCTTGATTTTTCTCCCCTTCAGATGACCATTGTTAAACTTAATGGGAACAATTATCTTTGTTGATCTCCTTTTGTATCTCTTGAGGTTGGTGCTCGTGGTTTGACTGGCATCTTCATGGAACTTCTATTAAGCCCTCTTCTCCTGGTGTGGTTCAAGATAAGTGGGAGACAGATGAATGCTTGGTTATGGGACTTCTCCTTAATTCAGTTAAACCACGTAATGCAGACAGTCAACTTCTCCTTCCTGATGCTGCTACAATATAGAAGGTTGCTAAAGAAACTTATTCCAAGGTTAAGAATGATGCTCAATGCTTTGTAATTAGGAGGAAATTCATTAGTTACAACAAAAAAAGGGCCTTACCATGTCTCAGTCCTACCACACTCTTTGACGCTATTATCAGACTCTTAACTTCTATAGCCGTCTTTTACTCTCCATCTTCTAATGCAAATGTTGCTGCCTGTCAGAATTAGGAAGACAAGCTCAGTGTATCATTTATGGCATGGCTGAATATTGACTATAATCACATTTGTGCACAGATTCTTTTACCAGAACCTTCTCCTTCTCTAGAGCAAGCCTATGCAATGGTTGACACTGAGGATAGTCGTTGGACAGCTATGGTACGTACTCAGAGTCATTGGACAGCTATGGTACGTACTCAGACGTCTGACTAGTCTACATTGGTGACTGGTTTTGGCAATAAGAAGTCTATTACTAGCAATTCTCGCTCCCCAATGAAGTGTGAGAATAGTGGAAAAGAGCGTCAAACAAAGTACAAGTGTTGGAAGTTGGATACACGTTCAACAAATTCTCGTGGAGGAGTTAGGAATGGAAATAGAGGCAATAAGCAAGCATCTGCACATCAAGCAAATTCTGACACCCTGAGTACTCCACCACCTCTTTCCTCTGACAAGCTCGAGCACCTTTGCCAATTGATGTCCAAACTTGACATGTCCTCTTCGGAACCTACTTCCAATACAAGTGTAGCCTCTATTGTTGTTCCCCCTACTAATCTACAATCTTCTATAGGTACTTTCAGTTGTCACAATGTCAATTCGACTTATCCCTCTTGGATAATCAACTCTAGGGCAATCTAGCACATGATTGGTTCATCTTCCTTGTTTCATACTTAGTCCTCTATTTCTTTGACTTAGGTTGTTCGTACAGCTAGTGGATCTGTTAGAAAAAAAGCATTAAATAATCAAAACAGCAGCTGAACTTGAACAAAGAAAAGAGAGAAGAAGAAGAAGAGAAGAGAGATGAGGAAAGAGGCCTGTGATTCTTGCTTAAAAGTCTAGAATCACAGAGCACTTTTATTTATAGCTTCTAATAAATCTAATACAACTTGAGAGACAAGTAATTGTCTTCTAGAAAAAGGAAACAAAATATTACAGCTTTAGTAACTTCCTAACTCCTAAAATAGAAAGTTCTGAAAATAGAAACTACCACCAAAATAGAAACTATACTTTCTAAAAACTCCCAAAACTTATGTAGCAAGACCCCCACATTAGAAATAGAAAATATAATAAAAACAATAGCATAATACAGTTCACGTGAACAGTAACGTGAACAGTAAAACTCCCAAAACTTACATATACTTCAACAATCCCCCTCAAGCTAGAGTGTACACAAAGAAAACTTCAGCTTGCACAATAAGAATAAACTTGAAAAGTAGCACCAATCTTGAATCGTGTAGCAATGGCAGATGTCGATAAACACTGAAAAAACTTCACCCAGGAGATAATCAACACCGACTTAAAAAAAAATTAATTCTTCATTGCAATAGAACCATCCAATATTGAGAACAATCAACAATGTTGAAGACGAACAAAGTCCATAAGTATAGCAGGATCAAAGACACTATCCATATAATGCCGGTAGTAGGGAGAAATATCCACACTAAATCTTCAAAATTGTAACTCCAAAGTCCATATAAATGCTTCACAAGAACGCAAGTAGTAGGTAGGCAAAAGGCATTATCCACGTAATGCCGGTAGCAGGGAGAAATATCCACACTAAATCTTCAAAATTGCAACTCCAATGTCCATATAAATGCTTCACAAGAAGGCAAGTAACAGGTAAAGTATGGGTAGGTAAAAGACAATATTGATTACTGTGGAACCAAGTAGGTAAGGTAAAAAAAATAGTATGGGTTATTACGGACCAAGTAGGTAAGGTAAAAGACAGTATGGGTTACTGCGGACCAAGTAGGTAAGGTAGAAAACAGTATGGGTTACTGCGGACCAAGTAGGTAAGGTAAAGGACAGTATGGGTTACTGTGGACCAAGTAGGTAAGGTAAAAGACAGTATGGGTTACTGTGGACCAAGTAGGTAAGGTAGAAAACAATATGGGTTACTGCGGACCAAGTAGGTAAGGTAAAGGACAGTATTGGTTACTGCGGACCAAGTAGGTAAGGTAGAAAATAGTATGGCTTACTACGGACCAAGTAGGTAAGGTAAAGGACAGTATGGGTTACTGCAGACCAAGTAGGTAAGGTAGTATGGGTAACTACAGATCAAGTAGGTAGGTAAAAGGGCAATATAGGTAAAGATAGGCAATGATATTGTTGTAGAATGCCATAAGTTGAGGGCAAAGATCTTCACTAATAATATCCATCAGCACATCTTGAGTAGATATAGAATAAGGTACCATTCTCCCCCTCACGTGTAGCATTACACGTGGACAATTAATGACCAAAAAACAAATTAAAAAAAAAAAAAAAACCAAAACAAAAATTTAAAAAAATAATTTTAATAGAATATTAAATCCACCCACCAACAACAAACAACAAAAAAAAAAAAAAAAACACACCCCCCCAAAAAAATAAAAAGAAGCCCCCACCCCCAACCCCAGCCGGCGCCCCCCCCCCCACCACAACAAACCCAGAAAAGGGGGGGGGGGGCACCCCACGGGGGGGGGCCCCCCCCCACCCCCCCAGAACCCCCCAGATATCTCGCCTTTTTAGAAAGGCGAGACGAGATCTCTGGCGAGATCTGCGAGATTGCAGATCTCGCTCGAGATCTCGCCCATCTCGCGAGATCTCGCCAATATCTCGGCGAGATCTCGCCAACGGGAATATTTTTGCTGCTTTAGGGGCTTTTTAAAGCCCCTATCTCGCTCGAGAGAGGCATCTCTCGCCTCTCTCTCTCTCTCTCCTCTAACTCGCTGGAAGCCCATATTTGGCCGGAAAACTTCATTTTTGGCCGGAATTTGGCCGGAATTTGTTGGGGATTCAACATAGCAACATCATCAACTCATCTACAACAACAAATTGAAGCATATTTGTAGTGATTCAAGCATATTTCAAGGGATCTTCAAGAAATGTAAGATTTTCCCCCAAATTTGATTTTTTTCAAATACAAGGTTCTACAATGATTGTATGAGTGTGATATAAATATATGTTGATGTTCAAGCTTAGATCTACACTTTCATGGAAAAAATTTTAATTTTCTGTTATTAATTTTTTTTTGAATTTTCGTATTTAAAAAATATATTATCTAAAAAATTAAAATTAAAGATTATAAATAAATACTTATGATATGAATGTGATTATTATTTATGTTAAACTACATTTAGAGGGCTACAATCTCATGTATTAATATTTTGATTATCATGCTTGCTGTATTTTTTTTATTTAAATAATTAAATAAAATAATTATGAAAAATAATATTTTATTAAAAAATTATCTGTTTTTTTTTTTAAATGATGCTTATATTATGTAGTTTATTTTAAAAATACAAACATGTCTTATTGAGCATTGTATATATGTTATCTTAGAACAAAGTGTGTGTTTTGTTGTTTTATAAATTATTTTTACATAAAATAATTATAAAAAATAATATGTTATTAAAAATTTATCTGTTTTTTTTTAAAATGATGCTCATATTATGTAGTTTATTTTAAAAATACTAACATGTTGGTTTGAGCAGTGTATATATGTTATCTTAGAACAAAGTGTGTGTTTTGTTGTTTTATAAATTGTTTTTACATGTTTTTATGTATCTAAAAATTATTCTAATGATTATTTGGGAATATTCATGATTCATGTATGTATTTCAGACTTTCAGTGCTGTACATTTGAATCTTAAATGGCAACTAGTGGGAGTGGCGGCACTGGTAGTGGGACTCAGGACATTGCTTGGCAACATGGAGATCCACTGACTGCTGACAAGAAGAAATCCCGATGCAAGTATTGCCTCAAGACTTTGAATTCTGGTGGTTCAACCAGATTAAAGCAACATTTGGCTGGTGGTTATAAAGATGTTGCCAAGTGTCCCAGGGTTCCTTATGAAGTCCAAAAAACAATTGCAGCAACTTTAAGAGGAGGGAAACAAAAAAAGGAAGAGATGGCACAAAAGCAAAGGGAATTTGAGGATATAGTGCTATCTAGACCTACTCTTGATGTTGATGAGGAATCAAGCGATGATGAAGAGGAGGAGGGTCATGGGTGTTGAGTCACGAGCCGAATGGAGACAGATGAAGGCTGCAATGGAAGCTAGCAGACAGTCCTTACATGCTGATAGTGTGAGGCAATATGAACAAACAAGGGGAGCAGGTGGTTCGGGGTTAGGGGCATCCATGCCACCTAGACATAGTTTTCGGGGGAACCGAGGCTCGAGAGGACCGAAAGGAGGGAGGAGGAAGACTACACATTATGATTCCACATTTGACCAAGACCCCTCCCTCTTCAACCAACAAGACATCTATCAAAGAAGCATTCCCTATATGTTTGCTGGAGGTAGAGAAGGCAGTAGGGAGGAGGAAGCTAGGTTAACAATCAGCAAATTCATGCTCTATAACAACATTGCACCCAATGTAGCCAAAACACCATACTATCAGGGGATGATCAATGCAGTTGCTAGGGCAGGTGTAGGGGTTAAAGGCCCAACAGCTTGGGAAGTAATGAATAAATATTTACCCAAGGTAAAGCAGGAGGTGGATGAATACATTGAATCATTAAAAGAACAATGGAGTACATATGGTGTTACTGTGATGGCTGATGGATGGACTGGTCCTACTAGACAGTCCATCATTAATTTCATGGTGAGCTGCAATGGAAAGACATCCTTCCTCAAGTCAGTGGATGCCTCAGATAAGATCAAAGATGCTGACTACCTTTACAAGCTTCTTAAGGAGGTGGTACTCGAGGTAGGGCCAAAGAATGTGGTCCAAATTGTCACAGATAATGGTGCAAACTTCAAAAAAGCTGGTGAAATGTTGATGAGGAAGAAGAGCAGCAGGATCCACCTCTTTTGGACACCATGTGCTGCTCATTCGATTGATCTTATGTTGAAAGACTTGGGGAAAAGAAAGTCAATCAGTACTGTGGTTGAGAGGGCTAGAAGGGTAAGTAATTTTATTTATAACCATGGTTATGTGCTGAAGATGATGAGGAACCATCAGTAAGGGTGATCTAGTCAGACCTGGATTGACTAGATTCGCCACCAACTATGTAGCTCTGAAAAGCTTCCAGAAGAAAGTGGTGGGTCTTCGGCACATGTTTGCAAGTGAGGAGTGGTTTGGTTGGCGTGGATCTAGCCATCCTGATGCAGTACTAGCCCAACAAACCATTGCTGATGATTCCTTTTGGAGGCAGCTGAATAGGACACTGGGCATTATAGAGCCTATTGTGTTTGTTTTAAGGATGGTGGATTCGGAGAAGAAGCCCACAATGCCCCACATATATGCTGCCCTCCAGCAAATGAAAGAGTTGGTTAGAGCTGCTGCCCCTAGCACCTTCAAATCCTACGAGAGGATCATCGATAATAGATGGGAGATGCACTTGATGCATCCTTTGCACTTGGCTGGTGAGTCACTTTTAAGTCTTTAAGTTTTTGTTGTATACTTTAATTTAAATTCTTTATTTGTTATAACTTATAACTTATAATTTATAAACAAGTAAGTTAGTAAACAACCAAATCACTAAGTCATTAACCAAATTTTTTATTTCCACAATGCAAGCTTACTACCTCAACCCAAAGTACCATTACAAGAATGATCTGGGGCTTGATGTAAAGTTGATGACTGCGGTGCAAGAGGTGGTGGAGAAGCTTATGTCAAATCCCATCATGCAAGGGACAATTAATGGAGAGGTGAGAACTTATTCAATTGTTTCTTCAACTTCTTGCATTAGTGCATTAGCCATTAAGCATATACATGATAATAGTATAATACAATAATTGAAGAATTGGTGAATTGGTGTACAGATCAGGGAGTTCAGGGATGCCTCTGGGAGTTTTGGAAAGCCTTCTGCAGTTGCAACTAGGAAAAAAACTGATCCTGGTAAATAGTTTACTACTCTATAAGTCATTAAGTCTATAACTTTATAAATGATAACTGATAAGTTATATAAATATAAAGATTTGCTTGCCTAATGCATTCTTATTTTTGGTTATGCAGCTGACTGGTGGTTTCTATATGGAATTAGTGCGCCAAATCTCAGGGACATAGCAATTAAAGTACTCTCACAGACTTGCTCATCCTCTGGCTGCGAGAGGAACTGGAGCACCTTCTCGCTCATCCATAGTAAGGTACGGAACAGATTGGGGAGTAAGAGGCTCGAGAACTTGGTGTATGTGCATTACAACATGAGATTGAGAGTAGGGCACATACAAGATAATATAGATGACGACAACCGTGAACCGATTGAGTTGACTGATATATTCCACGAGCCCCCCGCAGAAGATGAGGAAGATGATGTCATATATCAGTGGGTTAGGGATCGAGGTGGCCCAATGCTGGATGGGCCAGAAGGGCAGCCTGATCCTACCATTGCTGCTGCTGTGGGCCCAGATGCTGTGGCTGAGCACCTATCTTCTGATGAGGGTCAGGCTGCTGTAGCGGCATCAGAAGGATCAACTGTACCATTTGTGGAGCCACCTGGTCGACTTCAAACAACTGAGGTGACAACTAGTAGTGGGGATTCAGATGATGATGCCGATGATACCACTCATACCAGACGGCCAAGTGGCCCAAATCAGACATCGAGTTCGAGTCATGGAGGCAGTCAGGCTGGTCGTGTTTCTGGTGGAAGTCAGCGTCAACAAAGGGAGTCACCTGACTCACCTCCACCAGGTCCGAGTCATCCGACACATGTGAGCCACAGTTCCCCTATCTCTCGGACTTATAGTAGGAGTCGGAAGAGCAGATCAAAGCAAGGGCAGGGGCAACCGAATGATGATGCAAGCATGCATGATCTTGAATTGAACATGGGAAGCATGAGCCTAGATCAGAGTGATTCACAACAGCAGAGCCTGTCATCGGGGTACCAATATGGGGATCACAGCACCGGGTCAGATTACAGTGGGTATTCTTCTTATGGAGGTCATACTATTCCTCAAGACCCTTCACCTGGAGAGTATGCATATGGGAGTGAAGGTGGGTTGTTAAATGAGTGGTTTAGAAACCCGTACCCAAATACTCAACAACTATATGAACAACAACAACAACAATGGCTCTTTCACCCACCCATGATTGACGGTTATCCCGACTGCTATTCCTCCAAAGATTCGACATGCAAACATATAATGATCATATAAACCGATATGTGACATACTTGATGATCAATTGACTTGGGAGTCATATGTGGCCACCGTTCAGAATCAATTGATGCGGAATGTTGAGTGATACTCTTAGTCTTGTAACTTGTAAGTTGTAAGTTGTAAGTTGTAAGTTGTAATCTTCTTAATTCTTATGGAGTTATGGTTGTAAAATTTTGAAGACATTTAAGTGTTTAACAATTTATTACTTTGAATCTTTGATAGTTTGAAGTTTGAACTTTGATCACTTGTTGACTTGATTCTTGAATACTTGATGTGTAATGTTAATATGTTATTATATATTTGTATTTGATACTTGATGGTTGATAAATGATAACTCATTAACTTGAAGTCTTGAATTACTTGATATCTTTACATAATTACATTACATGTTGTCTATTCTCTAAGACTATAACTTTGCATTACACAGAATTTCGGTTTTACACATAGGGTCGACGCAGGAGACATAGTTAGGGTTATTTTCTCACAAATCTAAGGCCACCAATGTGTTCAAAAGGCCTTAAATAGGCTAAGTACCAAGTTTCAGCCCAACCAGAGCCCTAAAACTCACCGAGATGGGCTACCGAGACTACCGCCAATTTTCTGGCATATCTCGACCGAGATCTCGCCATCTCGGTCGAGATCTCGGTATTTCTGGGTGGCGAGATCTCGCTCGCGAGAGCGAGATCTCCCACCATGCAGATGACGATGGCAGGTTACGAAGGTTCAACAACTGTTTTCTCAGTTGCAGAAACAGAAAATTAAGGAAGTGAATTCCAAATGCAGCAAAAACATATAGGAATCGGAAACAGAGAACTTAGCCACAAGAGACCTAGAACCAGATGAAGAACTCAGTCTGAGAAGAAAAGCAATGCAGATTTAGGTAGGGAAATCAAGATGTGGTCAACATATCAGGAGATGCCTTAGAATCAGCTGTGACAACCAAATTATAGGGGTAGATAACTGAATGGGGGAAAGGAAAAAAAACTGTAAACAGCCAAGCAACACAGTAGCAGAGAGTAACAAACTCTAAATAACTAAGGTAGAGTAGCTTAGAACAGTGACACCTCATCAGCAGAATTTGGAGGAGGGGAAAAAAACTTCAACTAGTGGTGTCATCAGCCATATCAGAGAGCACTTATCAACATAAATCAGAGACATCATCACAGGTATAAGTAGGCTTCAAGGCCTTCAATCAGGTAGCAAATTCCAGTACAAACAGTAGGCTTGAAACAGCAGTATTCCATGCATGAAAGCCCAGACCTTGAAGCCATAAATAGTTGGAATTAGACCTCTTGAAGATGAACTATTTCACTTTATTGTCCATCTGGTTCTGCAGCAAGCACAGAGCAGCAAGAGCTGTGGTAGGTAAGAAGGGCTTAAAGAGGACTCTCAAACTCAAATTGCAGTCGAATATAGGCTCAGATATTTATTGCTCTGATACCATGTTAGAAAACAAGCATTAAATAATCAAAACAGCAGCTGAACTTGAACAAAGAAAAGAGAGAAGAAGAAGAAGAAGAGAAGAGAGATGAGGAAAGAGGCCTGTGATTCTTGCTTAAAAGTCTAGAATCACAGAGCACTTTTATTTATAGCTTCTAATAAATCTAATACAACTTGAGAGACAAGTAATTGTCTTTTAGAAAAAGGAAACAAAATATTACAGCTTTAGTAACTTCCTAACTCCTAAAATAGAAAGTTCTGAAAATAGAAACTACCACCAAAATAGAAACTATACTTTCTAAAAACTCCCAAAACTTATGTAGCAAGACTCCCACATTAGAAATAGAAAATATAATAAAAACAATAGCATAATATTGTTCACGTGAACAGTAACGTGAACAGTAAAACTCCCAAAACTTACATATGCTTCAACAGTATCTATTTCTTTGACTTAGGTTGTTCAAATAGCCGATGGATCTATTTCTCCTATCTCTAGAAAGGGATTTATTATTTGTTCGTCTTTCCTTACTCTATCATCCGTTTTGCATGTTCCTAAGTTTTTGGCTCATCTTTTATCTATTAGTAGCCTCAATTGTGACATGAACTGCAAAATAACTGTTTTTCTCTTCTTATTATGTGTTTCAGGACCTAGAAATGGGGTGGACAATTAGGACAGGTAGACAGAAAGAGCAACTCTACTTGTTAGATGAGTCTCCATCAGCTTTTTCTATGGCCTCTAGTTCCACTTCTCCTGCATTTTTTTACCTTATTACAACGATAACGTCTCGGCCACATTCCTCTACCTATTTTGTCTAAGTTGTCTCCTAATTTAGTTAAAAGATGTAATTTGAATGATTTTCATTGGGAGGCTTGCATCTTAGACAAACAAACTAGACATGTTTATCCAATTTCTAATCATCGTAGTATTGTTCCCTTTTTTGTTATTCACTCTAATGTGTGGGGTTCTTCTCTGACCATGTCTCTTTCTGGTCATAAATGGTTTGTCACATTCATTATTGTTGCAATACGACTACATGGGTCTACTTACTTCACCAAAAAAGTGATATTTTTTTATATTTCCAAAATTTTCAAAAGATGGTTAGGACACAGTTTGCCACAATCAAAATCCTTCATACGGGTGGTGCATTCCCATCTTATTTGGCTAACCATGGCATCATCCACTAAACCAGTTGCATCGACACTCCACCTCACAATGGGGTTTCCGAATTTAAGAGTAAACATCTTTTTTAGGTAACACGTTCCCTAATTTAACTACACATGTGCCTCCTAGGTTTTGGTTTGATGCAGTCCTTACTACAACTTATTTGATTAACCAAATGCCTTCCCAAGTCTTGGACCAGCACCGCTCCTTTGAAATTATTTTAGGGACAACAGCCTTTAACTGTACCAGCTAAGATTTTTGGTTGTGTTGCCTTTGCCTGAAACCACCACATTCTTGATTAGTTGGATCCACGTAGGTTACAGTAAATCTTCTTGTGTTATCTTCCTACACAGAAGGGTTATAAGTTTTATCATCCTAGTTCTCGTCATTCCTATGGATGTTCCAGGAAAAAGTTCCCTTCTTTTTCCCCTAGACCTCTTCAAGGGAGAGTCTTAGCGAAGAGGCTCTGGTCTTGATCCCTCCTTTAAATATTTCTCCTAGGATTTCTGTTGATGATCCTTCTTTGGAAGATGGAGTGACTAGATAGGAGCAGCTAGTGGATGATGTGAAGGGGGGAGGAAAGACCTCCGAAGACTCGTCAAAGAAAGCAGCAAGAACCACGTAGAGTGCCAAGCCAGTTGGAAGCTTCAGCTCCTAGTCCTAAAGAACCAGTTCCTCCAAGTGAGCCTTATATCTAACCTTTGTTTTTATCCTACTTTAGACTTACCAACTGCTAAAGGAAAGCAGCCATGAACCTGCACCAAACATCCTATTTCCAATTATGTTTCATATTAGCCCCTATCCCCAAAATTTCAAAGTTATGTTTCCTCTTTGTCCTCCAATTCTATTCCTAAAACTTGGCAAGAAGCATTATCTCAATCAAACTGGAAGGAAATAACAGATGGTGTCTTTGCCTCTAGGAAAGAGGAATGTTGGGTGCAAATTGGTGTTTGTTATCAAGCACAAGGCAAATGGGACCGTGGAGAGGTACAAAGCAAGATTGGTGGCCAAGGGCTTCACTCAGACTTATGGCATTGACTACCAAGAGACATTTGCCTCTATTGCCAAAATGAACATACAACGGGCTGTCCTTTCATGTGCATTGAATAAGGGGTGGAACCTACAGCAATTAGATGTCAAGAATGCTTTTCCACATGGAGAACTCCAACAGTAGGTGTATATGGATGTGCCCCCTAAATATTCTACTACTAAGACTCATGGGAAAGTGTGCAAGTTGAAGAGGGCATTATATGGGCCGAATCAATCTCCGAGAGCATGGTTTGGACTTTGGAAGGTTTCATAAAGCCATGATCTCTAATGGCTACAAGCAAAGTATGTAAACCAGACCTTGTTCATTAAAAGAGACGGTTCCCACACTACTGTACTTCTAGTGTATGTGGATGATATTGTGATCAACTTCCAATGGTGTGTCTCTCTCTGAGAGAAAGTATACTTTCAATCTACTAAAAGAAACTAGGACGTTAGGATGTAAGCCAGTTAAGACACCTATTAAGCCTAATTTACACTTGAAGGCAAAAGAAGGCGAACTAGCTGATAAGACAACCTATCAGAAGTTGGTCAGCAAGTTGATTTATTTGACACATACTAGACCAAATATCACATTTGCAGTTAGTCTTGTCAACCAATATATGCTTGATCCCTAGTCCTCACATCTGAAGGTAGTATACCAAATCTTGCGACATTTGAAGGCTACTCTAGGGAAAGGTATTCAAATTTCAGCTCATGGACATCTTAGAGTTGAGACATACACAGATGCGGACTAGGCAGGATGTCCAACTGATAGGATGTCTTCCAAGGGCTACTGTACATATGTAGGAGGCAACTTGGTGGGTTAAAGGAGAAAAAAGCAGGCAATAGTTGCAAGGTCCAGTGCAGAAGCAGAGTTTTGGGCATTAGCTCAAGGTACTTGTGAAGTACTGCGGTTGAAGGGACTGCTTCAAGAGCTTGGGACAGACTTAAAGACACCTATAAAACAGCTGTACTTGGACAGAAAATCAGCAATCAGATCATAAACCAATACAAACAAGACCAAACATGCGGAGATCGAGAAGCACTTCATTGAAGAAAAGATTGAAGATGGACTAATTCATATCACCTTTTGTTATCTCAGATAATCAATGGGCTGATGTGCTTACAAAGAGCTTAAAAGTCAGGATGTTAAGTCATATCATTGGCAAGTGGGCTGTGGGCATACTAAATAATAAATATCTATGCTCCAACTTAAGGGGGAGTGTTGTAAAGCAAATTTAGTAGTTAGTAGATTTATTTTCCATATTAAAAGTGGGTTCCTGATTGGGGGTAGATTTGCTAAGATCTTCGTTAATTCTTTTGGAATCTTATATTTTTTCTTGTGATATTCCCACACTAGGAAGATTTTATTTGTTCTATTATTTTTTTTAAGGTTATTAGTGTAAATAAAGCTCTTGTTGTGTTCTTCAAACACAAAAGTCAGAATTTCACAATTCTTTCAACATTAGGTTTCCCATAATCATTCCATGCCACTTTGTTAAAACCGTAAAGCCATCCAACATTTCTCAATTAACCAAATTCTACAACCCACCATGCCACTTTGTTAAAACCCTAAAGCCATCCAACATTTCTCAATTAAACAAATTCTACAACCCACTTAGTTTTATTGAACCAAATCTTATCCAAGACCAAACCAACCTTCCATACCCAGCCACAGACTTCCCTTCCCTTCCTAATTAATTTTAGGTAAAGACTGATCCCCCAACCACTTTGCAAATGATTTTATTAATACCCTAACCCTTTCCAAGACCCCCCCCCCAACAAAAATTAATTCTTGAGAGATCCACAAACATCCCAATCCTTCCCTTAGCCATCGAGAACTGAATTCTAATGTCTAGTAATTTTTAGGTATCTCAAGTTACACCCATTAGAGCCTTAAAACACATTTATCATAAATCATTCCCAAGAAACCTCCCTAAATTCCCTATTCTTTCCCACTGAATCTATTATTTTCTGGTTCAGAAAAAGATTATCCTAGGTAAACCCTTAATTTTAGGAAATCTATTCAACAAATCCTAACCCTAAAATCTGTTTCACATCATTTGGTATTAGAGCTATAGAACCAGGACACTCTTGAAACAATAGTAGCCAAACCCATGGAGGGACCAACAAGAAACTACCTAAATCATATGCGTAGAGGGATAAGGCAACCACAAAGGCCTCCAGAGATTCACGAGATAGAGACTTATGCTGGTGTCAGTGACCTTCAAATTTTTTATGAGTGCCTATATAATCTTGACAATTATTTTGACGGGCACTATTTATTAGAGTTTGGTAAGATAAGGCTAGTGTAGAGGGACCACACAAGGAGACGAATGAGGTATTAAGGTAATGAACCCAACATGTGGGAAGAGATGTCAAAAGCTTTGAGCAAACTATTTTTCCCACCCAGGAACATCAAGCTAGACAACACCAACAGACCTACTCTCCCCAAAAATGGTACCACCAAAAGTTCACAAAATCTGATGGAAGTAACCAGGAGGACTGGTGCAGAGGAAAAAGAAACAAGGATGATCATATCAGAAAACTCACGTATGAGAGAACCCCTTGTTTGAAGATATTGAAAGGTCCCATCATGACTCCCCATCCACTTTGGAAGAGCTCATTAGGTCTTACTACTTTTATGATTATGATCAAGAGTTACACCACCATCAGACTACCGTCCATAGGAGGGATCCACCATTCACCAATACTTCCATAGCTTTTCCATACCCTCTTATGACAGACCACAAGGGAACATGCTACAGCAACCCTAGCTATTACAACAAGGACCACCTAGCCAGTGAGTGCCCTCAAAGAAGGGGAGATGCAGTCTCTAAAATCCAGCCACTAGTTCTTGAAGAAAAAATCCTTTCCACCTCTAGAGGCAGCCCTAGAAGATCCCATTGGCTAGGTAGCACATTTGGACCAATGCCAAGACCTTAGTGAGATGACAATAGGAACAAAGCCGCTATTCATACCAAGTTACCAACTACAGCCATGCTAGAAGTGCTTGATAGTGATCCTAAGGCTGAACAACAGTAGAAGACAAGAAGGAGACTCAAGTCCTTGATGACAAGGAGATAACAGCTGACAAAAATGCCCCCACAAAGCATAAAGACATGGCCAAATCAGCAACACCAAGCGAAGAGGTGATGGATGGGGTACACACTCCACCAGAGGTTCCCTCTCTCCTGACATTAAGGGTAGAGTGTTGCTGCCAACAGACATCAAGAACACACCAGCCTCTGCTCCATGCAAAAAAGAACCTCATGGTCTCAAAATTCTTGTTGTAGTACCAACAAGTAAGGACGAAACACCCTCCAAGGTGATGACAAGCAAAGATTCCAGGAGCAGGCCCATTAACTTCAAGTCCAAGCCTACTGGCTTCATCTTTCTCCTTGGGCTTTTGACAAGCAAGCCCCTATGATTGAAGACTTCATCACCACCAATCCTACTATACCAGAGTTCTGTCTTGGAGCAGTACTAGCAGCAATACACCTACTACTTCCTCCCCATTGCAAGATGCGAGGACGAGTTCACATTGAACATCTCTAGAGAATCAAACCAGGATCATTTGATCAGCTCATTCATGAGGAGATGAATGCTTTCAAGAGGGGGAGTATTGTTGTGAAAAAGGGTCACCCCCCCCTCCCTGCCAAAAGCCTGGTTTGGGCCCCAAGGCCCAACCATGATGGCGAACCTAAGGCTGGTCAAACCATTGACAGGGAGGGCACTTTGGCCCTTTTCCAGCCCTAAGTAGATTATTTTAGTTTCAGAATTTTTGTTTTTATTTTCTGAGTCCAATTATGTTTTAGATTCTTAGATTAAGTTAGTAGTGGAGTTCTTGTGTCATAAGGAGTATTTCTTTTAAGTAGGACTCTTTATGGATAATTAGGTCTTTTATCCATTTTAACCAGACATTATACATACAGACAGAAGGACAGGTGGCCAACTTTTGTTGGACAGCAGCCACTACCCTGTTGTTAGCAGAGAAGCAGAGATGATGGTCCACTTGGCAAGAGGGGATTGGGTGAGGGGTAAGAGGTTAGGAATGTTCTGTTATGTAAGAGGGGGATGAGTGAGGTGAGGGGTATGCATGAAATCAGGAAGTGGAGAACAAGCTGAGCTTTCTAGGAGAGAGGAGTTCTCTTGGTTAGGGTTTTGACATTGTGAATGTTGCTATGTTTATTCGGGTGATTGTTAGTGAATGAATCACTAGAGGAGTTGGGAGTTTTCTATTCTGTTTATAGTTCAGCATTTAATGAAAACAGTCATTGCTGTTGCTTTAATATTCTGAGCCTGTATTTTCGGGTGGGAATTGCATCTGGAGGGTTCGGGGAGAAGCTAATGAGGGTCCTAACATTAGCATTCTTCTTCCAAACTCCAGCATCTACAAGCATTCACAGCACTTTCTTCCAATCAAACAAGCACAGCAGCCCTAAACCCCTTCCTCACCCTGCAACTCCATCAAGAACCCACCCCCACCCAGCAACCTTATTGTACAAGCTCCCACCCCTGCAACGGTTCCAAGATCCCCCCCCCCTCTCCTTGCAGCACCCTCCCCCTTTTTTCTGTTTCTTTTATTTTTCTGGTTCTTGCAGCAGAATTACAAGAAAAGAAAAACAGAAAAGAAAGACTTTCAAAGATTGCCCAGAATCTTGTCAAGATATTGCCCAACATCTTCTCAAGACCAATCTTTCCTCCAAAATTCATCCCATAACTAACCCAAACCATTTCCAACCCTTTTCTTATCTAATCGTGCCTCCCTAGGCACTTTTTCTTGAGTCTAGCTTTCCCCTAATCATCGCATGCCACTTTGTTAACACCCTAAACCCATCCACATTTCTCTGTTAACCAAATTCCACAACCCATTTAGTTTTGTAAAACCAAATCTTATCCATGACCAACCCAAACCTTCTCATACCCAATCACAGACTTCCCTTCCCTTCCCAATTAATTTTAGGTAAAGACTGATCACGCAACCACTTCCCAAATAATTTTATTAAAACCCTAACCCTTTCCAAGACCCCCCCCCCAAATTAATTCTTTAGAGATCCACAAATATCCCAATACTTCTCTTTGCCATCCAGAACCCAATTCTAGCTTCCTAGTAATTTTTAGGTATCTCAAGCATCCTTTGGAGCCTTAGATTACATCTATCATAAATCATTCCCAAGAACCTCCCTAAATCCCCTATTCTTTCCCATTTATTATTTGCTGGTTCAAAAGAAGATTATCCTGAGTGAACCCCTAATTTTAGGGAATCTACTCAAGAAACCCTACCCCGAAAATCGGGTTCACATCAGCAAGAGTGTAGAGAACCTCAGGAAGGTGGCAATCAAATTCTTTGCACATGCTTACTCCGCTTCTAGATGTGATAAGAACTAGAGCACCTTTTCCGGATCCAATCAAACAGGCAGAACAGATTGGGCTCTAAGCACCTAAATGACCTTGTATTCGTCCATTACAACATGAGGTTGAAGCTCCAGTACATACAGACACAGTAGAGGGTAATAGGCAACAAGATATAATCAATCTAGCCGATATGTTTAGGGGGGGAATCAGATGATGACCCCATCATCGATTGGGTGAGGGATAGGGGTGAGCCATTATTGGCCAGCCTATTGGTTGGCCTGACCGACATATTGCTCGGCAGGCAGGCGTTGATGTCAATGAGTTCATGGCTGGCAATGGTCGGGTACATGCTCAGCAGGCAGCTGCTGCTACTGTTGCAGATGATTATTGATCTATGCACTCGAGCAACGATGAGATCGTGCCTTCCACATATGTGTAGGATCGACGAGACCCAGCCTTATAGTAAGACTGAATCCAAGGATGATGTTGGTGATGGTCGTGATGCTAGTGATGATGATGACAATGGTGGTTATGACGATGATGACGGTGGTGGTGGTGGTGGTGGAATTCCAAAATATTATGTGGTTCCACTACCGAAGACAGCAGCAAGCCCCATCAAATTCATTGAGGAGTCAAAGTTCACGCATGCAATCCAGGATGAGCACCATGGTGGCATACTTGTCAGACTACCAGGGCCTCTACAACTAAGGGGTTACTATAGAGGGCCTCACAGCCAATTCCACTCACCAAGGCAAACAGACGTGGATGTGGCTAGCTTGGCAAACTCAATAGGATCAATAAGCTTGAATGGTAAGAATGTGGGGTCACCATATGGGGTTTATGGGCTTGGCTATGGATATGGATATGGGACATATAGTAGGGTATATGGTGCCTCATCTACTGATTCGGGTGGGGTGTCTGGATATTGATCAACAATAAATCTAGGAGACGGTGACCCCTCTAAGTTTAGGGCCTAAACTTCTAACTTCTGTCTTTTGCTTCTAGTTCCTGACAGTGGATTATTTGTGCTAAGTTGTTACTAATCCTACCCCTACTTTATGATGTAGGCAAGAAAGTATCTAGTACTCTTCCTTTCAGTGGGATGTATAATCAATACATCTTACTGAAAGTAAATGGCTGCTGAGCACTCCAATCAAACAGGTGGCTGCTAAACTCTTGATGTTACCGGGATTGGCAAGTATAGGGCCACTCATAATTTGGCCCAAAACAGCCCACAAATCATGTGGCCCCAAGAGATTGCCAAATTTCCTAAGGGGTATTTTGGTAATTTTCCACCCCCCTTGAGGCAAGAGTGGATTAGTTACCTTCCCCGAGTTAGGAGTTAGAATCTATTCTTCTTTTCTCAATTGAGTTAGTGGTTAGAGTCATGCTGTATTTAAGAGTCCTAGTTGGAATCCAATTTCAAGTTGGGTTCCTTTTAAAAGTTAAATCTCTTAGCTTGCAACTTGTCATTGTTCAGAAACTTTTACTCAAAGAGTCCTTTTCCTAGTTTAGAAGTTGAGTCTAATTGTACTAGGGAATTCTAATCCAAATAAGGTTCCTAAGTTCAGTCCAAGTAGGTTTCTTGTGTTGAGTCCTAGTTAGTTTCCTTAAACGTAAGGCTATAAATAGCCCCCCCCCCTCACACACTGTAACAAGGCAGCCATGATTAACTGAATAAAAATACAGATTTGAAGGAAAAGTGGAGTCATGTGCTCCTAAGAAGAATACCACCAGTCTGAGCTAAATTTCTGCAGTTTCTTCATCATTCCCCTACCTTCAAGCCTGTGACAGCATTCATTTTTCAAGTGATCTGTAATTCAAGTCTTCTTCATCAAGTGAAACCTCAGCCCCTTCTCCTACCCCATCACCTTTCCTAACCCTTGCATTAAAACACCCCCCACAACCTCTTTCTTCCTTGCGGCAGCAGCCCCCTCGCCACATGAAGCCCTAGAATTCCCTACCGTATCACCTTTCCCCTCGACTAACAGTATCGCACCCCTCCCCTGTCCTAACCCTACTTCTATCTTCATTAATAGACCATCATTACACTAGTTTAGAATTTTCTGCAGTTCATCTTCTTCCTCTAGAAACCTAAACCCTAATTCAATCAAAACCTTATACTCTAACCTTTTACCCAAAGTCTAAACCTTTTTAGGACCACCACCTCCCACACTCTCTCTCTACCTTCGGGTGAACTATTAGCTGTTTGTCCACTGAGATTTTAACTCAAACAGCAAGGTATTGAACAATGAACCATAGGTTGCATGCGGCTTCTTAGGAAAGACCCTACTACTGGCCTATCAATAAGTATACTGCAAAGCAAGCTAACGGTTTTTGGGCAAATTCCTTAACTTATAATCTATGAGAGAATCTACCAAACTGCTTTGGATATGTTCATTTCCTATTTTATAAAATTCCTTGAACGAGTTCATGTATTGTTTACATATTTTAGTTTTACCACTCAAATCCAAGTTTCTGATGGTGGAGTTACTTTAAAAGGACAACACTATCTTCTTATGTTTAAACTGGAAATTAACTGCACATGTTTTCCGTCAAACTTTTGCATTCTATGTTCTTGTCTATTAAAAGAGCAATCAATTGTCTGTGTTTCTTCAATTTTTCTAGGAAGCAAATGGGATGTTATGCTAAACATCACAAGGGCCAACTAACTCTGGCTTCCATTAGTTCTTTCCATGCAGTAAAATTGAAGACTCCAAGTGATAGAGGACCCCAGACCCATCTCCTTGAGAATTTTCACCTCAAACAAGTACAGGAAATGGCTTAAAGCTGAGACCATAACGAGACTAACAAAAATGCCACCAGAACCCTCTCTGACTAATGGCTATCTGATAAACTTTTGAAACTTTGAGCTCAATTTAGCCATTTTACTTTTCTTTTTTTCGGGTAAACTTAACAAATGAGATGGTTTTAGTGTCCCCAATAAAATGGTAGTCACTCTCATCAAGCCATGCCTAAAATATGGCAAGAGAGTTGCACTGAAGAAGCACATATCCTCATAACATATACCTAATAATTGACCTTTTCTGGGTTTTGAACTTTCTGTTACCCTTTAAGAGAAATACTAGTGAGGGACCAGACTACATATATCAAGCATCCATATGGCTTATCTAAGGGAGAGGTAATACTCATGTCAAAATTATGATGAAACGAATATGTAAGACTAATAAAATAAGTAGGGACACATTAGAAGATCACATCAATTTTCATTTATGCTTTGGCAGAGCTATTAACTTCACACCTTCAATAATGCATGTAGATTTTCTCAGAAAAAAATAATGGAAGATCCTTTCTCTCTGCTGATACTTTTACCACTTTCAAAATCTTTGGTGAGGAAAATCTTATGATTCAATCCTACTGAATGAAGCTTCACAATATGCAAATGCAAATTTATTTTCTAAGCATTACTGTCCCTAATAAGTTTCAGATTGACAAAAATGAACCAAAATAATAATCAATGGAGACTATAAATAATATACAACATGCCTGCCATGATTTTCCAGTCTTTTCTTTTTTTCCTTCTTTTTCCTATAGAGTATGAACTATGAAGCTTTGTTCTCATCATAAGAATTACATCTGAATGATGTACTCACCTTATTATACCCATTGCATATCACATTTGAAGACCCGTGCGACTCACACATTATCATCTCAATAGTTCTTCTAACCATCTAAGAACAACAACAATGAGAAGGATTAACATTTGTGCCCCCAAAAATAAAATAATGACTAACATAATAGTTGAGCAACTGGAAAACCATATACAATAAATTTTGGGGAAATTACTGTTTCTCCCTTAAATATTACAATTACAGGCTTACCCCTGCACTCTCTAAATTTACTAAGTGATTCTTGTAGTTTGCATTAGGTTTACTATTAACCCCTAACGCTAATAGGCATTTGTTAACTGCTGACAAAGCATCTGGGCATTTTTGTAAATGCCCAACTAGCCTTGAGTATGACCCAAAATTCATTATTTGATCAAAGTAGTAAGAATTTAACCCCAAAAAAATCCTGCAGAAACTGAGGCCAAAATGACAGAAACATAAGTTATATCAGAATTCAATTACAAAAAAAAAAGAGTAAACACCACAATGGGCTTTGAAGAGAATAACACCAACCTGAAATCAGAAAACAGAAAAGGAAAGAATAAATGGGTTCTGTAACTTAAGTAACCTCAATGGAAGGTCACCATAGAAACCAATCTATGATACATAAATTGTGATAAACAGAGGAAATATTATCATTTGAGCACCCAGATCACGGTAGAGAGTACAAAACTTAAATGGTCTCTGGAAAGGAAATGATAGTCCTTGAAACAAAACAAGGAAATAGATTTCCTATCAAAATTACTCCAATTGGGTATCACTAAATCAGAAGCACGACACCATCAGTCAGATTTTCAATTTGGGAAAAGGACCTATCTTTTGAAACAGACTCAAATGTTTCCAAACAAGTGGGTTACCAATACTGAAGTTAATTCAACGGCAAACCAACATTAAAAAAATAATAATAAATAAATAAATAAAAATTCACGCCTCCACTACAAAGGAAGAAATTTGAGGGTTTACAACTGTTGGGCATTTTTACTTGTGAAGGAAACAAAAGTTGAGAGGCTCTTCACATGGCCATCCGCAGATCACCCAAATTCACAAGGCCATGGCATTGATTGGAGACACGTGGAATACACCAACAAGCAATCTGCAAAGCAGATATGGGTGAAGAGTTTGCAAATTCATTCCAGCATGTTCTAAAGCAAGCATTGAAGAAAATCTCTTCCCAGCACCCAGCCCCTGATGACAGTCCCGCAAGCACTGCTCTAACGAAGGCAATTGGAAGAGCCTAGTAACCAGTGAAGTCTCATGGTGATTCCCACCTCTGCAGTCAACTAACTAATCCTTTCCTATGTTTCTTGATCACTTTTTGATCTCTGGCCATTAGATATGTTGGTCATGAAGAAAGTGGGCAGCTAACTGAGGCTATTTGATAAGGTGAAGGCACATACTTCAGTTTTCATCACACTCCTTCAGGTTCTTGATGATGGTATATCGACCGATGGTCAAGGACACACTGTGGACTTCATCAATACAGTGATCATCATGAATTCAGGCCTTGGAGCACAGCATCTTTGCTTGCCTTGTGGGCAAGCAGTCAACACCGGAATGACGAATGCTTCCATAGAGTTCCAGCCTGACCTATGAAGGCTATAATGGACTTTCTATTCTTCTTTTTCTTTTTCTTTTCTTCCTTTTTCCGGTAATCAACAAACCAGTCACAAGGGCTGGTGCCCCATAGGACCAATGGATGGAAAGGAGGGACGGTGTGGAGGGACAGATGTTCAAAAACAAGACTTCCTTGATCTTACTGACTCTAAATTGGAGGCTGCCAACACTGTGCCAGAAGCACATCCACTATAATGGACTTTTCACTAACACTTAGTAGGCACCTTTACATGCTAGGAAGGGTACAATTATTATTTTAAGCAGTGCAGAGTTGTGAAATAATTCAAAACAGAAATTTTAGAATTAAAATTTACACTCATGAGGACAAACACAAGCCATGCTACCAGAAATGAAAAACTAATATAAACACCTCCACCACCAAAGAAATCCCTTTATTTTCTTCAGTATATGTAAAGGAGAAGGGGTGGCATTGGCCCAATGGTAGGTGGACCACAGTTGTAACCTAAGGTCAAGGCATCAAAGCACCTGTCAGTAAAAATTACCAGGCTAACGCTGCTTAGGAAAATTACCACCCCCCCCCCCCCCAACAAAAAAAAAAAAAAAACTCTACTTGTGGGTAAGCCTTTAGGCACCAAGCGGGAAGAAATTGGTCATTTCGGACTGGTAGCCCAATCCCGAGTTCACTCAGCGGTCCCCAAATATCTGAGTAACAAATGAGATTCACATCCTCTACAATTCTATGCAATTAGGGTCTAGGATTGTGACATGTGGCATCAAAGAATCCAACTACCATATTTAAAACCTAATATTAAGACAACATTGATCTTCTCTTACAATTTCTCCCCCATTTTCTCTCCTAATTAGAAACGAAATCTAAGAAATTCCCCAAATTCAAAATTCTTTTAGGCTGTGTTTGTTTGCAAAGATGGGGTGGGAAAAAAAGGGTGGGAAAAAAATATGTGGGTCCCATGTGTAGTGGGGTGAGGGAGAAGAGAAGGAAAGGAAAGGAAAGGGTTGGGTTTTGTGGAAAAGTGATAGGGGTGGGTCCCACTTTTTACTTTTCCCAACTTTCCCCTAAAGTACCACCAAATATGTGGGGTTTTAAAATGGCATGGGGTGGGAAAGTTGTGGCAACTTGACTTCCACTTTCCCACCCCAAGCAACCAAACAATCTACTATTTTGGGATTTAAAGGGATTTAAAGGAAAAGTAAGAAATCTACACTTTTTTCAAGAATTTTCCACCCCTTTTTTCCCACCCCACACCTTTATTCCAGCAAACAAACGCAGCCATACTTTTTTTCTTCACAGGTAAACACACTGAGAGAGGAGAATCCATCGTGAAACCTTTGTTCTTACTGGACTCCAACTGTACAGGTTACGACAATATCATTCACATTATTAATGACAAACTCCAATTTTACAGGGTAACACAAGGTCATTTACATTATTAACGGCTGAATTGAAAAAGGAGAATGAAAGAAATCGAAGAACATGTATAAGAATATCATCAATTGAAGAAAGAGGAAAAAAGAGATCGTGGAAATAGCAACGGTGGAAATGAGGAGAGAAAATGGGGGAGAAATTGTAAGAAGATCACTGTTTTCCTAAACTAGGTTGTAATTTATTTATTTTTTTGGTCGAATAAACTGGGTTATAATTATGGCTCATTGGATAATTACATGCCACATGTAACAATTCTAGCCACTATGTAGAGTCAGTAAGAGTAAGGAGGTCTTGTTTTCGATTCATCGATTCTCTCCCCATAAAAAAAAACAATGAATCGATTTTAACAAAATGTGAGTGAAATGAGGATCTAGGATACCGTTTGTTGGGACCATCGGCATTCGGGGTAGAAGGCTGTGCGTCGCTGCGGCTGATCGTCTGGCATGACGACAAAGCATCTGTTCAACAGCTTGTGGTAGTCGGGTGGGTCTTCAGGTCTAAGAAGGACGGACATGGGACCATCGCCGCCGCAAACGAGGCAGCCACAGCCCTTACACCAGCAACCGGCTACTGAAGGTGGGGTTTGAGGCAGCAAAGATAAGATTGTGTCTGCTAAAGTGCGAGCACGATTTCGATACAACCTCCACAGGACTTCGGGAACTCTTCTTTTTTTCTTCATTTTCTTCATTGCAACTGCAAGAGAAGCGATTTGCTCAATGCGATTTGCTCAATGCCCAAACTAGAGACTCTTGGGGCGTTCATTTGGCGCGAATTTCGAAGAGAATTTACAAACAATGTTATTTTTTAGACATTTTCCCGTCAAATTTCTAGGTAAATTTGAGAAATTTGAGGGACGCCTCAAAGATAAATTTTCCAATAAAATGTCTCTTAAATTTACAAAATATTAGACTAGTGCAACAAATTCTCAACATTATGCAAAATTAGTAACGATTCCCTTCAAAATGTGATGCGGATCAATTATGCTTCTGGATCCAACTGAGCCTCCTCTCGTATCCGGGACGATGAGTCCTGCAAGAAAGGTTAGGTGCGAGCCGGCTTGTGTGCCGGGCAGCCGCCTCCGATGGCAAAGTTAGATGATGAACCGAATGAGGTCTCGTGCAAAAGTTACACAAGATTATGCTCAAAGTGTATTGGTTACCTACCAGAGGGGTGGATCTGTGTAGTTATAGGGTGGGTGTTACCTTTTATGTGTTTGGTAAGTTGACTCGTCAAGAGCCATTATCTGTCCGGTGATCTCGCCTTTCGGTTATTAGTTCCGACGAGGTAGCCGTTTGAGTTGACTTTCCCAAAAGAGAGTGATTGCCTTATTTGTGTAGCGTGATGTACGTACTAATCGACGGGGTCGGTCAAGTCCCGATAAGATGTCGAGCCCCAAGCTACACCCCTGCCCGCGAAAGCCCCGAACCGTCGGTGAATTGACCCGATTCCGGGTCAATACTTAAAAAAAAGACTATTACCCGACCAATATGGTAATATGCAGTATTCGGGTTATACCCGTTTGGTGCTCTTCTTCCCGTATCAAAATGTTTCTTAAATTTACACACTAGTACACTATTGCAACAAATTCAATTTCATAATTACATAATTTAATGACTCCTGCACAGTCTGACTTTATAATCATGCCTTGAGGGTTTAAAATATTATGATATCTACAATATCAATATGGTATAGAAACTTGGTACCTAAAACCAAAATTGTATAGTAGTACTTCCATGTCCACATTTGCATACCAAGTCAGTTTAGGTATGTAAACATAAAGGGAAAATTGTACAAATATGGTATTAAACAATACCGTATAAGGAAAGAATAAATAAACTTAAACCAGTTCGGTTTAAGCTCAGTCCGATCAGATCGGAATCAAACCAATTCGGTTTGAGCCTAGTTCGACCAGCTCGGATCACGTTAGACCGACCAAGTCAAGGTCGGTCGAATAAGTACAAAGGCTGAATAACAAGGTAAATCTGAATAAGATTCTAGCCAAAGAAACAGTATTCAGTCACGACTCAACTACTCATGTTTGAGTAGGACTCAATGACTAAGAGTCAGATCACAACCTAACTAAGGTTTGAGTCTCACTCAAACTCATACATAGAAAATCTATAAAAAGGTAAGGGAGCACAAGAGAAAGGTACGCTAAATAGAACTATCACTATTCGAATTCTTATTGTTCATTATTTTCTTGTCTTCCTTAGCCGGATTCCTAACTAGATTGTCGGAGGTGAAAACTCGACCTCCACGGTCGAGCTCACATTATTGCAGGTTGAACCGGCTGAAGGGACGAACAGGATGGTGCAGCAACAGTTTTCAATGTGTAAATGGTATGAATACGGTACAAAATTAAACGAATAGTACGGCTTCAATCAAAATTGTTATGTTTCGATACAATAACGTTTTATGATACACTTAAGTATATACTGTCAGTATGGCACCCAAAACTAGTACCATGCAGAACCGTAGCAAATCAAAAACTGTTTTTAAAGCTATGTATTATACCATTTTTTGAAATAGTTCAGTATGGTAAAATTTTATACAATCGATATTGGTTCTAGCATATAATTTTGGTACTAGATGGACACCGTTATACTGCCTTTGGTAGAATCCTAATTTCATCTTTTTTCTTCCTCAATGATCAGTATACAACTTCAACTCCAGATGTGCACCTTATATTGTCTTAGTAAGATGGAATCATAAATTATACTTCTTTCTTCCTCAATGAATTCACTTCTTCTTCATCTTTTCGTCATTTTATATTAAAAGATATGGATAATTATTGTTGCATCTCTGTATTATAGCGTAATTACTACCTTATTCTCGATACTTTTTTAAATTACTAATTGAACCTTAGAGTTTGCCTATAAGTACTGAAGCCACCAACCGTTAAGCCTTTTTTTTTCTTTTTTCGAACGAACAAAAACTTATACTAGGAGAGGAAGAGAAATAGCAGAGAATACAAAGTCAGATTTACAAAGCAAGCCGAAGGGGAGTGCCTCCAAACTTGATTAAGCCGAAACTTCTTTGCACCTCGAGTTAAGAAGTCAGCATGACTAATACAATCCCTATTAACGTAACTAAAAAGATACATAAAAACGAGAGCTAGACAACCTCAAAATTCGTGAACTAAGCCATGAGTTGACCAATCGAGATTGAGGGTCAAACCATTTAAGCCCTTGATAGTAGAGAGGCAATCGAAAAGAAAACAACCTAATTTTTTGCGAAGGTGAAAAACGGTCAACAAGTTTTTCTGGATCGCTTCAAGCTCCATCATAAGAGCTGACAAGCCAAAACCAAAACAAGACTTCGCCAACACAAATCAACCTATAGGGCTCCATATCACACAGCTACAACCTGCATATTTTGAGGAGGGATCCCAAGCTGCATTAGAATAGACTCTGAAGCTAGTGCGAAGAGGAACGAACCCATCAGTACCAACACTCTGCAAAAGGGAATATGTCATGGAAGCCTCCAAATGATGAACACCGAATAAAAGTTATTTGTGCTCCAATGGAGCTCATATTGCAACCTGTGCAACCAAGACATAGCATTATAAAGAGAAAGCTGCTGACCAACAAAGATAAAATTATTCCTAGAAACCCAAATTATCCAACATAGAAGACTAGAAAATGAATATACATGATCAAGCATACTTGATGAACTTAACTTTGCATCTGAAAAAAAAATTAGTAAATCATGAAAGGTGTTTCCCAGAAAATTAGAAGTCTCAAGTCTTAAAGGCGAGGCGCACCAACACAGTACTTTAGCAAATTTACAATGAAATAAAACATGGGAAACATCTTCAACTTGTCAAGCACATATTAAGCAAAAAGAGACGGGCTACTATCTATCAAAAAGAGATTTTTAAGTTGGGATACTGTCATGGGTCTTAAGTTCCGTTAGTTAAGTGATGATGTGCCATCTTTGATTTATTCAAACCCCCATCCCCTAGAGATAACCCTAGGTTTCTATACTTATTTACACTTGATATTTAATTACACTACTACCCCTGATAACTAAGAAAAAAATAACCTCAAACCTATAGTGCTAAACCATCTTCTTCTCTTATTTAAAAAGAAAAAAAAAAATCTTCTTCTTTTACTCCATCTATTAAAGAAAATACTTTCTTCTTCTTCTTCGTCCTCTCAATGGTTTAACCCAACTCTTTCTTTTCTCTCCAAAACTAAAAACTGAGATCCAAATGTAAACCAATAGAAAAATAGTTACTCTTCATTTGCATTTTACCTTTATTTATTTACTTTTGAATTTTATTAATACTGTTCCTTGTTCTACCACCTCCAGTTAACTCATGAATCAATGCCTCTCCAAGAGGTTGGACCAGCGAGTCGACTCTGTGGTCAGCAAGCCGTCTCTAAAGGTCAAATCAAAAAAAGGAAAACGCAAATCCTCACTGGGAGGGGTAGATGCCAGAATAGAAAGACTATTAGGTACATAAGTTTAGTTGATGAGTGTTGCCAGATTCTTAGTAATTAGGGGCATTTATATCCTTGCCTGGCACGTGTAGATCATAGGATGCATGAAAACCACCCTCGTCTTTCAGTGATGTTGGCACAAAGAACAAGCTACAATGCTTAAGATTGAGATATTGTTGACGGTGGTTCTCTGCTTTTAAAGTTTCAAGCGCAAAGAACTCTCATCTCTATTCGCTTGCTGTAAGCATTCCCTTGTTCTGTCTTCCCTTCGTGTTTCATCAAATCCCCTTCGGTTCCAGTGTCATATACCATGGGAAGAAAGTTGATTAAGAAATATGACAACCCAACAACCTATGTCATGTTCTTGAGCCTTGGGAGGAGTTTGAGATCTCCACAAATCCCTTAGACCCAAATGATGAGGCTACTGTGAAATCCCACCTAACCCTAACCCGAAAATCCATAGCGTAGATCTGAAGACCTAAAGTGAAGGAAGAAGACAGTTGTGGGCCATCCAAATTTGAATTCAGTAGGTCTGACCTAGAACCCTTGGAAGTTGATGATGAAGGTCTTAGTATGGAAACCCCGAGTGAATGTTGATGATGTGATTAGAATGAAGTTTGTCTTGAAAGGCGGACCAAGATACAGTGTTGACACCTTTGGAAGGTCTTATAAAGTCAGGTAAGACCCTTTCTTAAGTTGGTGTGGGTCCCATTGGAGTTTGTGGCTTTGAAGAATCAAAGACATGTTTTCTACTTTAATGGCAAGCTTGGTTGCTCAGCCTTGGTCACTCCAAGCGACCAAAGGTGACAGGGGCAGTTTGGTCAATTCCTTGGAAAATAGGTTTTTGAAGCCCTATTTAAGTTCTTTTCATTCTAATTCGTCCCATACTGTTCTAAAGCCTCTGGAGAATGTAGGAAGAACCTTAAAACCTCCTCTTCGAAGCCAAGGAAGATCCCCAAGCATCCGTAAGAGTTTCTCCGTCGAATCTTCTTCTACAAGGTTATTAATTGATTTGTTTCTCTCTAGATTTATCTCTCATTGTTTTCTATCTAGCTCTGTGATTATGAGGAAGGTCTCATACCATTACCTTGACCTTCCCTTATATCTCCATAATTTTAGGGTGAATCCCTTTCCCTCTATCACTTTGTGAGTCTACTATGGATTGATTTTGAGGGGAAATTCTAGGGTAACCTTCAAGAATGGGTATCCATTCGAAGACCTTGATTACTATTTGATGTTAGACCCTTCCCAATGCCAATTATTGATTTTGAACTACTGTTCTTTCTTTCCTAGAGTGAAACCTCTTTCTCTCTAGTCTTCCTGTGAGATACACGAACTGATTTCGGTAAAAACCCTATTTTATGATTCGATTGAATTTCTAGTCCATTGACCATGTTTGATGCTTAGATCATCATAGATAGTCTTAGTATGTTTTTTTGGAACTCTGCTTTGAATTTTGGAGTAATCGGACTTCAAACGAAGAAGTTATGGCCATTTTAGTGTTTTCTATTCGTACTGCAGCGCGTTGGTCGGTCACCGTTGGTCTCTTGGAGAGACCAACCCCTGAGCGAACAACAAAGTTAGTGACAAAAAATTTGCTCTGTTTTGCTTCCGCTTCGTCTCCGATCGTTAGGGTTTGTTCTTTATGTTCATGTTTAGGGTTATTTTGGTGATTTTGGACTTGCCCTTTGATCTCTTTCTCAAGGATAACGAATCGAATTCAAGGTGAGTACGTTCACTCACAATTGACATATTGCATTCTATATGTTGTTTGATTCGGCTTGCATATGACAGCTATTGTTTTAGATTCTTCTTAATAGTGTTTTAATTCTGTAATTACAGTATGCTATCCATGATGTGTTTTACATATTTATTAAATGAAGAATGATTGGATTTGTAAATGAATCTTGTTTGGATATATGTATGGATTCACGATGCAATTGCCTAGGTTGTGATTGGGGAATGGGGAATGCCCTTTTGGCATTTTTGTCATTGGACACCAGTGGAGGTGGTATGGGACGCATTCCTATGGTGCCCCTTGGCGCTTTCCCTGATTACTGGTTGACATACCTAGAGCATGTCTAGAAGTGATTGGCTAGGAATACCCTGTTATATCAGACTCAATTCGAAAGGGAATTGAAACCGAGTGACCCGTGGAAACAATGGGGATTTTTGGGCGCTCAATACTGGCAACCAACCCGTGAGAGGACATGAATCACATTGAGAGGGGCCATTCATTGGTAGGGTTCCATTTAATAAACTTGGGCTTATGGGAGCTCAAGACCGGTAACCAACTTGTGAGAGGACATGAGAGCTTCTCGTTTATTATTTTTTGTGCATGACCAATAGGGTTAATGAGTCCGTAGTCCGAGTTGGTCGGAGCCATATGATACAATGACTCTAGGGGGGAGGATACCGGAAAGGATGGCAAGAGGCGGGGAATGGAAGTATCCGACCCTAAGTTGATATAACTAAGTAGAAGACTTGCATTGGGTTAAGGTTAAACCTGGCATGTGCCAATACTCAGACCAATGGTGGTGAGCGAGAGTGTTGACCTAAACCCCAACCATGGAATGTTCGAGAGGGATACAGGACCCAATTACCACCTGAGAACCCAAGATACCGAGATGGTTGAGGGAAAGTGGTTTGAGACCTACCCAGAGGAGTATGGTGTTCTATCTTAAAGCATGTCTGCCAATAGAGACCAGCCTATATAGAGTTAGAAGCATACTTGCATACTATTTTATATCATTTGCATTCATGCTTTGTTCTTGATCTTAAGATTGTGATTGTTTAAATTTATTAATTGTGTTTGAACTGCTTGCTGAGTTCTTTTGAGCTCACCCTTCAGGGGATACATTTTTAGATGATTTTGCAGGTTTGGAAAGGATCCCGTGCACCAGTATGGAGGACACTTCCTTATATAATATTGTTGTGGGCACAGTGGGAGAAGGTAGTGACCAGTGGTACGACACGTACACCAGTATGGACAACTTTGATGGCTCCTGTTGATAGTAGTAGACACCGTCTTGCTCACCATTGGGATCGAGAGTTAGATGAAGATCCAAAGTTGTAAGTGCATAAGCCCAACATGAAGAAGACGAAGATCAAAGAAGAAGAACCGATGGAAGACTTGATTTGACTCTTAGACTTCTTTGTTTCTTTACTTTCCGTAGTTTATTTACTTGTATTACTTTAGATTTGATCTACCTTCCACATTGATCTGTAGATTTATTTTTCACTATACTCTATAGTTATCTCTTTGATTGGTATCTTTTATTCCACGCTCTGATATTCTTTTGTAATCCTTCTGAGATCCAATACTTGATTGTTTCTTAATTTACTTTAAGACAATGATTTGTTCTTGCTCTTGATTATATTATTGTGCTATATGGGATATGATCGCCCAAAACTTGATCTTCAGGGTTGTGGATCACACCTCCGGGTATGCCAGATAGGGTACAGGCTGGAGGGATGTGACCAGCTACTATGGAGGTAACGCAATCCACAGAAACCTCCGTGAGGGATGAGGGTGGATACCTCACCGTCAACACTGGGGACCCTTGCACTCTGGTTATTAATGTTGAGGATAGACAAACAGGGGAAGCTTTTGTCTCGTCGGAAGAAGAAGAATAACCTCTTATCCCCGTAGACAAGAGACCCTTCGCCCTTCTCAACAATTCGAGCCCTGAATTGTTCCTTTGCCTCTCTGCCTTAAACATTTACAACTGACGAGGCAGGCCTTTTCTATCCCTCCCGAATCTGTCACTCATCTCCTGGTCCCAATGAGAGAGCCGGTGGCCTAGGTGCCAACAAGTTCCCTTTATATTTTGATTCAATGCTAGGTGGTCTGAGAGTTCTGCTCCACCCTTTCATAATGCAAGTGTTGTATAAGTTCAAACTAAACCCTAGTATGGTTGCTCCAAATGGGTGGAGGATCCACATTGGTTTCATGGGGTATTGCAAGAATTTAGAGGTCGAACCTGCCTTGGTCCTATTCTAGTGGATCTTTTCTTTGAGGGACCTCCCTCAAGAGGGTGGCATTACTTCAACAAAGGAGGAACGATCACCACCAAATTCACGGTCTTTGTGGACGAAACTCTCCACATATGGGTTGGAGGGATCGTTACATTGCCTGCCGACCTCCCCAAGAGTGTGCAACCACTAACTGACCGTTCATTTTCAAGGAAAGGTGTGAAATCCCCCAAAATCTTAACCCAAAAATCCATATTATAGGTCCAAAAACCCAGAGTGTGGGTAGAAGGCAATTGTGGGCCATCCAGGTCTCTTCTTTGGGAGATTGGTGCATTTCTTTCTACTGCTCCTCTCATTTGGTGTGACAATATTAGTGCAACCTACATGACCGCCAACCCTATCTTTCATGCTCGCACCAAGCATGTTGAGATTGATTTTCATTTTGTTAGAGATTTAGTGGCTTCTCGACAATTTTCGGTTCGCTTTGTTTCTTCTATCGATCAGCTTGCTGACACTCTTACTAAAGGATTGCCTCGTACACGTTTCTTAGCTGTTAGAGACAAGCTCACGGTCTTTGATCCGTTACTCTTGCGGGGGTGTGTTAGATAGAGTATATAGTCAGCATAGTATATTGTATTCTCAAACCAAGAGTGTGCAACCAATGGATTGAATTCCAAACCAATGGAATTAGATGGAGAGGATGCTGAGTTGGGAGTTCTATCAATGTTTGGAAGGATATCTAACTTGGACGTTGACGGACTGGGTAGATGGATCAAGTATACTATGATGACACGTGTAGAAGGTCCCGAAAAATCAGGTAGGACTTTTCTATAGTATGGAATAGGAACTAGGGAAGAGCTTGGGCATTCCGAGCCTTGGCTTTGGTCCTGAAACAAAAGTTCCTGGGGCCGGTTGCCTGCCCTAGTCTCCCCAGGCAACCGACCTAGTTCCAGGAGAAAAGGGCAATTTTGAAAATGTGATTTTGAAGCCCTATTTAATGTATTTTCATTCTAAAATGTGTCATTACGATCTAAAGCCATCAAAGAACATTAGAGCACACCAAATAACACTCCTCAAGGTAAAAGACAGGGTGGAGAGCATTTGTTAAGGTTTCCGAATGGCAAATTTCTTTCTTAAAGGTAAGTATTCATCTTCTTTGTTCTAGTTCTCTTCTTTAATTGATTCCTCCTACTGCCAAGACCTAGTTGAAGGCTTCTAGTTACTGTATCAACCTACTTCTTCTACCCTTTTTACTCTAGAGTGAATCCCCATTCACTCTGGCTCATTCGTGAATCTTTCAGATATATTTCGGAGAAGACCTAATATAGGATTCTTTAGGTTTTCATTCTTGTTGCTTTGTTTAATAAACTATGAATTAATAATATTTCATAATTTTCCAAGTATTTTTGGAGTAGTTTAGAACCCAATCGGGAAGCTTTTTGACGATCTGAGTCAAATTTGTCCATACTCAAAGGTTGGTTGATTGGCCTGGTCGCCCCGGGTGATCAACAAAGCTCTAGTCCCCGACTCTGGTTGGTTGCCCTGGTAGATTGCAGCCAGACCAACCACACCCTACAATGTTGGTCATTTGTTTCTCTTTTCAATGTCAAATCTCTAGAGTTATTTCTAACTTTGAACCATGTTAATAGTACTTTTTGGGAACTGTGAACATACTCTTTGACTTATTTTACAAGGTTGCAAATCAATAGCAAGGTGAGGACGTTCACTTGCACGTAACCATTGTTACTTTCTTGGATGTTATGAAACTTGCTTATATGTTTACATAGGGGTGTCAATTTATAGCCCGAATCGTTAAAACCAAACCGCACCGGCCCGTTATAGCCCGAACCGAACCTTAATGGGCCGTAATTGGGCTAAGGGTTGTGGAGCCCACACCAACTTGAAACCGAACCGCAACCCGTTATACCCCTTTTTGCAACCCGTTTTGTAATTTTACGTTAAATAGTATTTGAATCATTATATTACCGTTAGGTAGTTGGTATAGACAATTAAAAAAATTAAGCATGAATTCAAAGATCAAATAGTCATTTTCCTACTTAATATCTAGGTTCTTGATTTCTATAGAAGGGGTGGGTTTTTTTTTAATGGAAATTGACCAATAGCAACTTTGTTTTCCATATAATTTTTGTTTTTGTTGTAGGATGCTCAATTGTTTCTTCTTGTTTTTAGTCAACCCGAATCTAAACCGTTAGTTAGCTCGAACCCAAACCGAAACCGGCCCGAAACTGTTATTTTGCTAATGGGCCGTGTTTGGGCTAGGTGTTTTTCAGCCCAAAACCACCCCAAACTGCATCGCTGACACCCCTATGTTTACATGTTGTTGTTTTAGGGTTTAAGAATGACTATTATAACTCTGAAATTACAATATACAAGTGATTAATGATGCTCTTGAGATATGGATCAACATGTGACTTTATGGACTTAGATTGATTTATGAATTGAGCATGTGATTGAACCTTCTTGCCATGTGAATGTAAGTTGTGATTGCAAATTGAGGAATACCTATTTGGGTGCTTTTGTCTTAGGACATCAGTGGAGGTGGTATGTGATGCAATCCTATGATGCCCCTTGGTGCTTTTCATAATTACTGGGATGCCATGACTAGGAAGTCTAGTGGAGTTTGGTTAGAAACCCCGTCATGTGACACTTATCTACATGGGTATTGATGCCGAGTGACCTGTGGCAGTAGTGTGGGGTGGTGGATGCTTAAGACCCATAACCAACTCATGAGAGGACACAACCACATTGTGGGGGCCATTCATTGGTAGGGTTGCATATTGTCACATCCACCCAGCCGGTATCCATTTACCCAAATACTCTGGGGTGTGATCCACAGCCCCACAGATCAGGTCTCAGACAATCACCAACCATTCCACACAATAGTACAATCATGAGCAAAAATAAATCAATGTTATAATATTAATAAAGAATTAAATCAAGTATTAAGGATCTCAAAAGGATCTCTAATCAGAATTAGAGTACGGAAGTGATATCAAATCTAACGTAATCAACTAGAAAGAATAAAGAAAAGTCAAAATATCCTAATTGTTCTAGTGTTTCGCCTTCTTCTCCCATTGCTTGTACACTTGCAACTTAGGAACAATTTCCAGCTCGTAGTCCTACTGGCGAATGAGGTGTCTCCTATCATTGTTGATCGGGGCCATAATAGTGCTCCATACCGGTATAGGGATCGTACCATGAGCTACAGTCAGCTCCCATTGTTTCCTCAACTGAATAATACAAGGGAAGTGTCTCAAACTGGAGCTCGGGATTTATTCTTCACCTGCATAATCATCTAAAACAAAAAATTTCCCTCAAAGATAAGCTCAAAAGAACTTAGCAAGTAGTTCACATAATCAATATCACAATCCCAATCAATACATCACATGGTGCAATACGACATGAGGCAAAATGCAAGTATGCAACTATACTCTAACGAATGTTAGTCTCTAATGGCAAACACGCATTAAGATATAACACCAGCCTCCTCTGGGTAGGTCTTGTCACTCTGATCTCAAGTAAGAGGTCAAGGAGGCAATCCTCTCGGACTATCACCATGGTTGGGGTTTAGGTCACCGCTCTCTCACCACCATTGGTATGAGTATTGGTGTGTGTCAAGGTTATACCTAGCCCAATGCAAGTCAACTACTCAGTCACATCAACCTAGGTTCAAATACCTCCCCTCATGCATCTCACAATCTTGGTTTAGTATCCTCCCCTACTAAAGTCAACATATCCTATGGCACCAACCTGCTCGAACTATGCCTTTTCTTAACCCTATTGGTCATCCACATATAATGGACGAGAAGCTCTCATGTCCTCTCATGGGTTGGCTATCGATCTTGAGCTCCCATGAGCCCAAGTCTTATATACAACCCTACCAATGAATGGCCTCTACAATGTGGTTGTATCCTCTCATGGGTTGGTTACATGTCTTGAGTGCCCACCACCCCATGCTGCTGCCACGGATCACTCGGCATCAATACCTATGCCAATAGGGTGTGATATGGGGTTTCTAACAAAACTCCACTAGACTTCCTAGTTATGACATCCATTAATTGTGAAAAGCGTCAAGGGGCATCATAGGATTGTGTCCCATACCACCTTCATAGATGTCCCTAGACAAAAACACCCGAATGGTATTCCCCAGTTCACAATCACAACTTACATTCACATTACAAGATGGATTCTGTAATACCCCCCGTATTTCTAACCCGAGATCCTTATTCCAGGTCCGAGAACCCGAAGGTCTAGTCGGGTGAACTTGTGGAGTATCCGGGATTGAAGCCCATGATCCATACCCAGGACCCATGGATATTAATCCTTTATCTGAAGAGCCTGCCTTGGCTGGAGCTGGGAATTTCGGAAGTCGGTGTTGTTCCAGAGATGTCCGGAATGAAGGTAAGATCTCCCCCATCTCTTATTTAGGGCTAGGTTGGCCTTGGGTATCAGCCCCTAGTAAATGCACCCTTGTATGGCAAATTACATGGGGGCGGTTACTAGTGGCGGTCGCTCAACCTAAGCGACCGGGCCCAAGCGACCGCCGGGTCTGTTTTCGGGGATTTTGCCCTACTTTGCCCCCAGACTTCTATAAAAGGCAACCTCCATCTAATTAACGATTACTTTATTCGTGGTTGCTTATTTGGGAGTTTAGACGGCTGCGAGGAAGATCCGAAAGAGTCTCTGGAGTACTGACAGTGAATTGGAAGATCAGTTCTCTTCTTCTCTGGCTTTCTGGTGTGAGGTATTGAACTAACCCTTCGTTCTTTACTCTCTTTTCTCCGTTAGATTGGTTTTACCCTTTTTCCCTCGTCTCTGTGATTACCCCTTGGATAATTTTACCCTCTTTTTTAATCTACTTGAGATGGAATAACCGTAAACGGAACCCTACTTCCGTGAGATGGTTAATCCAATCAAGGAGAGGGTTATGGGTAATCTATTGATGGTAGTGGATTATTTTCTCTCACCCTTTTGGCTTAGGGAGTGTTTAATTCGAGACTTAGGATGAGATTACTCGAAAACCGGATTGAAATCGAGTAATCAGAAGCCTGAGTTTCGGATTGAAACTCACTGTTTTTGGGGCGGTCACTAGTGGCGGTCGCTTAACCTAAGCGACCGGCACAAGCGACCGGCTGGTAAACAGTGACCAATTGGATTTCGGTTCTGATTCAAATTGATTTATGTGACTTATATATTCTAATAAACCTGTGTTTAGGTGATTACTGTTTAAAAGAAAAGTCTACTAATAGTTACTGGATTCCATTTCACGGACGTTTCAGTTATATGCAAGTAAGGACAGTGTATCTTATCTATCTACATATACTTGAACATGTTAATCTGATAGTTGTTAGTCTTGATTTCTATTGTTATATGTTGTTGTAGTTGTATTTATTTCTAATATACTACTGCTGTTTGCTTTGATTTCATAATTACCTGGTGAATTGTGAATGTTATATGATTATGGTAATTGGTATATGGTTATGATAGTTGGGGTGTTCCTTTTGGGATATCTTGGCTGATGATATCGAAGGTCATGGAATGGGACACATGCCTCGCTGATACCTTCAGCACTATCATGATTAATTGATGACATTGTTAGGATGAGTCTAGATTGCATGGCTAGGTACCCCACATGCTACTACCCTTTCGGTAGGGGATTTGAAACCGAGTAACCCGTGATGACAGTGATGTGACTTGGTGGTCCACTGTTAGTCATATAAATGGTAGGGTTGCATATGTTAGGGTTGGGCTCATGGATGTCCAAGGACCGGACCAGGTGTCGTGAGGAATCATGAGAGCATCCGCCCCAATAATATGTGGATGACCATAGGGTTAAGGAGTAGAGTCCAACAGAGGTAGCCAGTCCGTGAGGATTCTTACTCCTAGGATGCGAAGGATACTGAACCGAGTTGGTTGGTGCCATAGGGGATGTATCTGGACTTCATGTAGACATGTAACCATTATGACCTTGCATTGGATTAAAAACCCCGACATGCGCCAGTACTCATTACCAATGGTCGTGGTGAGAGAGTGTGGACTTAACCCCTAACCATGGTTTGTGAGCCAGGTGTGGACTTTCCCTTTTACCTTGGATCCCTACAGAGGTAACCAGTCCTTGCCGGATCAGAGTGATGAGACTTACCCAGAGGAGGGCTGGTGTTTATTTAAAGCATGTCAGCTATTAGAGACTTGCATAGTTAGAAATCATAGCATCATTCATGTTTTGCATTCATTCATATTACTGTTGTATCATGGCATTGTTGGATGATGGATGAGATATATGATTGTTTCTTACTGAGTTCTTTAGAACTCATTCCTTTATTCTTTGTATGTTTTTAGCCTATACAGAAGAAGGATTTGTATTTGAAGATGGGCTGGTTTCCTATGAAGGAACCATCCCGTTTGAAGAAGATGTGGCACCGCCAGTGGGAGATGGAAATAGCATGTGCGGGAGTTCCTGCAGGTGCATGGAGTGCGCTTATCGCACCGGTTGATGGTCAGAGGCGAAAGGTGGTCAGGCAGTTCGCACAGAGACTGGAGAAGAATTGGAGAACCCCTCACCTTATTAAACTGGAGTCTAAGTTCATTGACTTAGAGAAGCAAACTGGAAAGAAACTGATATAAATACTTTTGAATTATTCCGCTGCCCTCATTTTTGTTTTATCCTTTGTTCTTTATTTTTTTCCTTTGATATTGGAGCATTTTGGGCTCCTGTAGTTCATTTAATTCAGTTATTGAATATTCTTTGCTCATGATTATCTGTATTTGTCTTAAATATTGTTGATAGACTAAAACCTTGGATCTTGTGACGGATCGCACCCACGGGTTGTCGGGCGGGTAACCGAGACCGACGGGTGAGGTGTGACAGATTCAATCACATTCTTAATTCACAAGTCAATCTAAGTCCATATAATCACATGTTGATCCATATATCATGAACATTATTAATCACATGTATACTGAAAATTTCAAAGTTATAATAATCATTCCTAAACCCTAAAACAATCATATAGGCAAGTTTCATAGCAATCAAGAATGTAACATTGGTTATGTGCAAGCAAATGTCCTCACCTTGCTATCGATTTGTAACCTTGTCAAAATAGGTCAAAGAGTTATGTTCATGCTTCCTAAAAAGTCCTATTGACATGTTGGTTCAAAATTAGAAACAACCCTATAGGTATGACATTGAAAAGAGAAACAAAGAACCAACACAACAGGTGTGGTTGCTTGGGACAACCAGGGCAATCAACCTAGACATGCAATCTGCCAAAGAATGGGCTGCTTGATGGGAGAGAGTTCCTTAGTGGAAAACTGGACTTCTTTTTGGCTCAGTAAATACTCCAACATTCTTTCTTTTCTTTTCTTTTTTTTCTTTCTTTTTTCTCCTTTTCCCCAGCAATTTTGTGCTAACAGTCCTTGTATCTTGTTCCCTAGGAGTTCTATTCATTTTGCAGGTGCCATCTATGAATGTCGTCATTGGCTAAGGCTGTCACATTCCCCAGCTAGTATCCAATCCACCCAAATACCCGAGGTGATCCACTGTCAAAAGATCAGTTTCACATTCAATCACATACCATTCCACATGATAACATAATCATGAGCAATAAACAATAAAAGAGTCCAATAATTAAATAATAATAAGTATCAAGAATAATCAAAGGATCTCAAATGGATCTCAAACATGTGGAAGCAAAGTCAACACTGGTAGAAACATCTATTCGAAAATATAAAGTAAACTTAGAAATTAAAGAGTAGTTTAATTTTTCTAACGTTTACATCTTATACGTATTCTTAAGTAAATGATAAACATGGTCTTCAAAAGTCTTAGTCTCTCAAAAAGTCTCCGTCTTCCTAAGCATGACACTAATCTCTTTATGCATAATCCAGACATGTACACATGGCACCGTGCAAATCGTCACTCCATTAATCTGGTATGTCATATGCATCAATCGTTGGCGTCTCGTGATCTTGATACGTCGAGGCATCGTGATCTGCAGTAAAGTCTAAACAACAATTCCATGAGGGATGAGTTCTAAACAATTCATATATATATATACACACACACACTAGTAAGAGAATGTACGCGCAAATGCACATCGCTCTGTGTGCTCTTTTAAATGGTTATTGGTCAATTGATCTATAGATGGGGTTAATCATATGTGCAGTTCTGGTTGTTGGTTATGAGTTGTCTTTGTTAGTTGTCTTATTTGTTTTTTTTTTTTTTTTTGTCTCTAATGGTTCACAATTTGGAATTTATGGCAGGTGGAGACCGTGAGGTTGCATTAATATTTCATTCACCATATATTAACTATAGAATTTGATGAGATTAGGAATTTTGTCTTGCAAATTGCACATTCTTCCAACTTTTATTGTTTATTTTTAAATTATTTAATATTATATAAGCTTCTTTCTAATTCATGAGATTTTATTATTTTTTATATTTCTTATGTGTAGGCTGACTAAATGCAATTTCAAGCACATGACCATTAGAAGCAATACCAAGAGCAAGCCAAAAACAGTGTCAAGTGCATGCTTATTAGAAACAATAGTACATTTATGCCCAGTAAAAAGATTCTTTTGTGTAGGCGCATGAAAATCAAAATTAGAAGCAAGCCCAAAAGAAACATTAGAGGGTGGAATTCCAGATAGAGCATTATTAAGTACAAGCCCATATTGTCTTAGAACCGCAACATTGTGTTCAAGAATATAAAATAATAAATAGAGTAGAAGTTCTTTTGGTGTTTGAAATCGAAAAAACACATTATGAAATGATTAACCAATTTAGAGAAAGAGATCAATTGAAAACCGAACATCCTTAAACTAAATGAAGCACCATAAACAACATAAAAAGATCCGCTATGTACAAGGCATGTATCTAGTATATGATCCTAAATAACTAAGAATCCCCAATTCCTCATTTTTCCAAAAATAAGATTTTCTCAATGTAAGTTGTATAGATTCTTTCTCCCTCTACTCCCCACTAATAATAGCACAAAATGCCAACAATCAATCTTGGTTGCCATTTCATTTCTTGGCTCCTTTTGATATGTGAATGATAGTTTCTACTCTATAGGTTGCACTATAGAATTCTATATCATACAGATTCAAGAGTGTTTTAACTCCAATGGATTGCCGGCTACCTCTAAAAAATGGTGGACAACTAAAAGGCTTTTAACTCGTGGAGATATCTACTCAAGTCACATTCAATCAATCTTCTTGCAAGGTGCAAGTAACATCTGATAACAATCCCATAGGTCCATTGTGTACAATTATAGCTTTACACTTAGAAAAATTCCTTCCATGATACAAATCATTGTAAATTCTTAATTTGTAAGGCAATTTTTGAAAACAACACATGATCATCAGCAATTGCTTACAGACATTGTATAACTCTTCGTCAGCTTCTAAGCTGATGGGGATTCCATCAACATGTGCCTTATGTAGAATTCTTGCAATAGAATTCAATATTAACATCAATATACTTGCTAAGGCATTTTATCATTTTTTACCGAAACATAACAATTGACAATCTTTCTTGGTACTATAAACTGCAAAGTCTAAAATTAAAAGAATTATTATCAACTATAGTAGGAGCTTAGTCCTTCCACACCATATGAGTTGTGGATTGGAAGGAAGCCAGATTTGAGTCACATGCGCGCATGGGGTTGTGCAACATATATCCACTCTACCTCTCACCAATATGGGAAGCTTGGACCCAGAGGAAGAAAGTGTATCTTTGTGAGATATTCTGAACACTCGAAGGGCCATGTCTTTATTGGGATAGATGATATTGAGAGGAGAACAGAACTCGAGTCTAGGGATGCAACATTCTTGGAAAATGATTTTCCATCTCTTATAAGAGTTAGCAAAGAATCATCGGAATTCTTTAAGATACAAAAGTGATATTGTCCCTTCAGGGATTCAGATTCTAGATAATGAACTTGGGGTTCATCCAGAAGATCCTAGTGGGAGTGGGAGGGTAGATGTGATAGCTCCCTTAGAGGGTGAGCAATCTAACATGCACTTGCACCGTACTGAGTGCAAGCTAGTTCCTCATTGACGTTTTGACATAGAGGATGAAGCCTAAATGGTAGCTCTTGAAGAGACTAACTTTGAGATGACTTCAGTCAATGAACAGGAACCAAAGAGCGTGTAGGAAGCTCTTGTGGGAACGAGCTCAAAGGAATGGTTGAAAGCGATAGAGGAAGAGTTGGAGTCGATGAAAGTCAATCATGCCTGGGACTTGGTTGACTTACCGCCAGGCCAAAAGGCAATTGGGAACAAGTGGATTCTCAAGATCAAGAGCAAGGTGGATGGATCTATTGAGAGATCCAGGCTCGTTCAGTGGCTAAGGGCTACACCCAAAGAGAGGGCATTGATTATAAGGAAACTTTTTCCCCTTTGGTTAGGTTTCCCTCCATCCACCGCATATTTGCCTCCATTGTAGCTACACCAAAAGAGAGGAGACGTTAATTATGGCCCACTATTGCTTCCATGTGACTAGAGCATGTTCTGAATTTCTACTATGATGCCTTCTTTGAAATTTTGAAGGAACTGTGATGGTTTTAAAGTTGGTTCTGTTCTGCAGCTTCCAGATGTATTCTATAGTTGATGTTTTAATTTTCCAAGAGTGTGAAATCCCGCACAAACCCTAACCTAAAAATCTATCTTGTAGGTTTGAAGACCCAAAGTCAAGGTAGAAGACAGCTATGGACCCTCTCATCTAAACCCATTGGCTCTGACCTAGAACCAATGGAGGTTGATAGTGAAGATCTTATTATGGAAACCCTAAGTGACTTTGAGAGAAGATGTAGCTTGAATGAAGATGGACTTGGGAAGTGGAATTTGAGCACAGTGTTGACACCTTCGGAAGGTCCTATGAAGTCAAGTAAGACCTTTTCTTAAGTTGGAAGAGCACCCAAGTGGTGAGTTTGGCTTCCAGGAACCAAAATTCAGCAATTTGACCAAAGGCACTGCCTTGGTCTATTGCCTTGGTTTCCCAAGGCGATCAAGCCAAGCGACCAAAGCTGGTCAAGGACAAAATTGTCTATTTTTGGGAAATTAGGTTTTCAGAGCCCTATATATTCAAACTTTGATAAAATTTGTACCACTTTGCCTCTTAGACTCTTGAGAACGTGAGAACAATCCTAGAGCTTCCTCTTAAAGCCCAAGGTTGATTCCAAGCATCTGCGAGCGATTCCTCCATTGAATCTTCATCTACAAGGCTGGTATTCACATCTATTTTCTATTGATCTACTCTCTCTACTATTTTAACTCATTCTTTTGATTGTGAGGAAGGTCTTACACTACTATAATGACCTAATATCTTATCCTCATAGTCTTAGAGTGAATTCACATTCACTCTATTCTTTCTGTGGAAAGCACGGTGTGATTTCAACGTTTAACATAGCATGAAGACCATGATATATTCTTACTGGAGTTGTTTGATTTCTAATATGTGTTAGATCTGTTCCTAGGTTGTTAGATAACCATGATCTACTGATTTCTTATCTCTAGAATGAATCCCCATTCATTCTAGTCTTTCCGTGAGAATCCGCGGATCAAGCCTATTAGGTGATTTATTATATTTCTATTCCAATGACCTTAATTGATGTTTAGGTCATCATAGATAGTCTTAGTATGTTTTTTTATAATTTTCTTATTAATTTTGGAGTGTTCACGTCTTGAATGAAGAGTTTTTGATCTAATCTAGAGTTTGTTGTTCGTACACAGTAGGCTTGGTCGCCTGCTTTGGTTGCCCCAAGCAACCAAAAGAGCCCTGACAGCAACTTTGCTCTGTTTTGAATCTGTTTCGTCTCTAATCATTAGGGTTTGATCCTTATACTCTATACTTGTTTGTTTAGGGTTGTTTTGGTGATTTTGGACTTACCCTTTGATCTTATACTTTGGAGTTTACGAATCAAACTCAAGGTGAGTAAGTTCACTCACAATTAATACGATTACATGCTTTGATATGCTAGGAATTGTATGCAAGTGTTAGCTATCGTAATTATACTTTCTCTATAATTCCAGAATACGTTTCATTATGTAAATTGCATACTTGTATTATTGTGATTGATTCAATTGTGAGTTGGACTTTATTGTAATATATATGGAATCATAATATGATGTGATTGCCTAAGTGTGGTTGTGGATTGGGGAATGCCCTTTTGGTGTTTCTATCTTTAGACACCAGTGGAGGTGGTATGAGATGTTTTCCTATGGTGCCACTTGGCATTTTCCCTAACTACTAGATGACATACCTAGGTTTTGTTTAGATGAGTTTGGCTAAGGAAACCCTGTCATATCTAACCCTATCGGAAGGGGTATTGAGACCGAGTGACTCGTGGCAACAATGAGAATTGGTGGGCGCTCAAGACCGATAACCAACCCCTGAGAGGACACAATCACATTGTGTGTAAAACCCAGCCCTAACCTTGACCCGGAAACCTTGTTATTTGTAGGTCCGATGACCCGAAGTAAAGTAAGAAGTCAGCTTTGGGCCATCCCAGTGGAGGACTTGGTGTCTGGCTTTGAATCCATGAAAGTTGATGATGAGGTTCTATTTTTGGAAACTGAATCCTGATGAAGATCTAATTAGTTGATGGACTTGGAGTGCTCTCTATCTTGGTTTGAAGGCATTTCTACCTATTAGGTAAGTCACTTGACTTGTGTGCAAAACCCCTTTAGGATTGGATTTGATCTGGACCTTCAATTCCCTGTTTTGGTCTTGCTTTGTCGGCATTGGTCGACCGATTGGTCGATCGGGGCAATCGACCAATCCACTCGACCAATGAGTGCTTGTCTTTGGCAATTAGGTTGATTCTTGCTCTATTTAAGTCTAACCTCGAGTCCACTTCGTATTTGCTGCCTCCAAACCCTCTGGAACTAACCAAAGACCTCTGCAAGTCATCTCTCTTGCATCCTTGGAGTTTTCTTGGCGGATCTTCGTCGGAACTCTTCTTTTTGCATCAAAAGGTATGTCTACTCTCTCTTCTTCTCCTCCATCTTTGTTTTTCTTTCCTTTTTGAGTTGAGACAGTAGAAGAGATGCTGCATTCTCTGTTGCAAACATCTCTGAACATGTTCTCATGATCATCCTAAGGATTTAAGGCTAGAACAATGATCTTAACCATGATCATTGCAAGCTTTTGAAGGATTCATGATCAAACTATGATTTAATCTCTGTTAATCTTCTAATCTGAATTCTGATCTCTTTGGATTTTCTTTCATTGATCATGTTAGTGGTTAATGGTTGTGTTTTCTTTCCATGATCCATAATCCATAGAATTCTAGTTGTTCTCTTCTACCTTACTATGTGTTCTTCATGATGCATGATAATTACATATATGGTAGGTTTTATTTCCTTATTTAGATTTATGCTTCTAAGCCTTATTCCATGAAGACCTATGTATGTTTTCATGTTTTCATTACCGAAAGCAATGATCCATCCTCCTATAGTTCTTGTCCTTGTTTTCTATTTCAAAATTCATCAAGATCCATGTTTGATTTATTTATGGTAACTTTTTGTTTCCTAATTTGGATCTTGATACTTTGATTTGATTAGTGTTTTGAGGTCCCCTTTATGTTAGAATACTACGGATATAGTCTACCCCTTGATTAGTACCCTTTTGAACCACTAAATTCGGATTTCATATCTTAAAACTCTGATTTTATAAGCTACTGTCTGCATTGGTCGACTGATTGGTCGACTGGACCACTCGACCAATCCACTCGACCAATGAGTACAAAGCAACTCCAATTGGTCTTTTCGGATATTTTGATATATATTCTGCTAGGGATCTTTCCTAATATGTTGTATATACTTGTTTAGGACCTTCTTCTCAAGTTTGCCAAGATCTTACTTGATTTCTTAGGATTCTTTGCGAGTTATAAAAGGTAAGGATGGTTATTTCCTTAATTACATAGATAGCATGAATCTAGTTTCTATATTTGAATATCATTAATATGTTTCCTAAATTAGATTCTTACAATGATATACTACTGTTGCATAACTTTGATTACAGTAGCATTACTTATTCATATTGAATTGATTCATGTATGATTTACTTACCAATGTTATACAAGTGATTGTAATTATTGATTTCTTTCCATATATGGAGTTACCATATATGTGATGATATGAATTGATGCATGTGTATGCTTACGTATGGTTTGGAAAGGAGAGGTGTCCTTTTGACACTTCTGTCCTTGGACTACTACGGGAATATTATGGGATGTTTCCGGAGATGCCCTCTGGACACCTTCCTAAACTGTTGGATGACATATCTAGGATTGTCTAGTAGTGTTTGGCTAGGATGTCCTGTTATGTCGACCCTAATCGGAGGGGTATTGAGACCGAACGACCCGTGGTAGCAATGGGGATTCATGGGCGCTCAAGACCGGTAACCAACCCGTGAGAGGACAGGAATCACATTGTGGGGGCCATTTATTGGTAGGGTTGCATATGGTTAGACTTGGGCTCACGGGCGCTTAAGACCGGTAACCAACCCGTGAGAGGACGTGAGAGCTTCCCGTTTACCATATGTGGATGATCAATAGGGTTGATGAGTCCGTAGTCAGGGACTATGAGGACTCTAGTGTGAAGGATACCGGAAAGGATCGTCAGGGACGAGGAATGGAAGTATCTGGATCTGACTTGATGTAACTAAGTAGAGTTACCCTACATTTGGCTAGGTTTTACCCTGACATGCGCCAGTACTTATACCAAATGGTTGTGAGAGAGTGTGTTGACTTAACCCCCTGCCATGGTTTGTCCCGAGGGATGAAGGACCCATTACCAATCGGCTGCTCAAGACCGGTGAAATGATCCGTGAGAGAATCCAAGATATCTTAAATGGTTGAGGATGTGAGTGGACCTTCCTAAAGAAGTACGGTGCTATGACTTAAAGCATGTCTGCCAATAGAGATCAGCATACATAGAGTTAGATTCATTCATTCATTGCTTGTCTCATATCGTATTGCATTTATGTTTGTTCTGGAATCCTGCCATTTATGTTATTATGGATTTTTAATTGCCTTACTGAGTTTCTTTGAAACTCATTCCTTTATTGTACAATGTTTGTTAGACTATCCTGCAGGTACTGAGTACTATGACGGTCCCTATGAAGAAGCGCAAGGCGAAGAGGCATATCTCCAGGAAGGTGATTGCGGTTACCACAATTACTCTGAAGATTCCGCGAGTGGTTATGCTCCGTACGATGCTTAGTCCGACCATTGAGTGGAAGTGTCCTTGTGCCATTTATGAGATTTACACTTACAAGGATGTTGTCTATAAAGTGGAGAACAATTTAGTTACCCAATGTACTAGCTACTGGGATTAGATTTTATTTAGTTTATTCTCTTTAGAGCTACTTTTCCGCTGGTTGTAAAGTGGGATTTTAGCCTCACTTTACTTATCTGTTTGATACTCTGATTATATCTATTATTCTGATTCATTTATGAATCATTCTTTCTTTATTGGATCTATGATTTATCTTCCGCACTTTTATTATGATTGTTCATGATTATGTTATTGTTTATGTGGGAGGTTGATCACTCGATACCTGATCTTCGGGCTGTGGATCACACTCTCGGGTATGCCAGATAGGGTACCGGCTGGGAGGGCGTGACATTGTGAGGGCCATTCATTGGTAGGGTCACACATAATAAGTGTAAAATCCAGCCCTATCCTAACCCTGACCCTAACCCGGATCCATTGTTGTTTATAGGTCCGAGGACCCGAAGCGGTGGTAGAAGAGACTTGTGGACCCTTTTGATTGATAATTATGAGTTGGAGTCCGAGCCCATGGACATTGACGATGATACCCCTTACTTGAATACATTGTCGGTGGTTAGTGAGAATCTGCGCATCGAAGAAGAGTGATTTAGTTGAAGTACCTAATGGACTCCCATGTGCAATCCGAAAGTATTTCCCAAGACTAGACTTCTTGATTGAATTGTAGAAGAAATCCCATTCAATTTGACCTTGTATAGCCCTCCAAATCCCTGTCCGAAGTTGCTGAACTAATTCTGGATTTTCTGTTGAAACCTGTTTTGGTCGGTCCTCTTTGGTCGATGCCATCGACCAAGACCATCGACCAAAGTTTCTCAGACTCGAATTTAATGATTCTTTGGAATATTACTTATTCTATTTATACTAGCCTCGTGTTTTGAGCCCTATTCTAATCATTATCACTTCTGAGAACGTGGGGAGAGCTTCCCAAAGCACCTCCTAGGCATTGGTGAGGAAGATTCCACCCAAATCATTGTTCCTTGTCTCCATCAACAACTACAAGGTATGATTCATCATTCTCACTCTCTATTCTATTCTTTTCTATCCCTCTTCTTGCTGTTGAGACCTTGGAGATGGTGCTGCAACCTTGCAACCATCACTCCAAGTGTTCACTCTTGCTTAACCTATGATTCTCTCCCTTGTCCATTGATGTTATGCTTTCATTTCAAGCCTTGCATATGCATTCCTTGATTTTCTTCTTAACTTCATGCTTTATTGTCTAAAACTAAGGTATATAGTGTGATAGATCTATGTTACCACTAGCATATGATCCTAATCAAATTCCTATAAGTTTCGCTAGCTAATGCATGCCTTTCCAATGCAAATGCAATCAATTTCAATCCATGCTATGATTCTTATCTATTGAACTTAGTAGCTCAATTTGAGGCTTTCTATTTAGACCATTAGATTATGTTAATTCCTTGATTTGTAGTGTTCTCATACTGTTCTTAAGCATCCCTCCAAGTTTCGGATTGATCCGAGCCCCGGAAGACCAATTTCGGACCAAAACCCCCAAAACCCATTATGGCCCCGAGACTATTTTGGTCGATCATCCTTGGTCGATGCCATCGACCAAGAGCATCGACCAAACTTGTTGCTGACAACAACTTCAACCAGTTTTGACCCGTTCGACATCCGATCTTCCCGATTTCTTCTCTAATCTCTTATTTATGTTTGTTTAGGGTCTTAACACTACTTTTGGATCATTCCTTGGTAACTCTTGAATCGTCATCAACTCAACCTAAGGTAAGGATGGTTATCGCCATAAACACATAGGCTATGTACTTATGTTTTGATGCTTTGAACATAGCCTCTTAATTGTTTTTGAATATCATAGGACTACTATACATGTTTTAGAATAGTAATATTGTGACCTCATATGCCCTTCTTATAATGATTTAGTATTCTTGCTACTTGTATATATGATGAATCATTTCGATGTTATGATTTAACTTTTATCATGATGATGTATCAAATGAATGCGATATGATGGACTTGAGTATGTGATTGCCTAGGTATAACTTGGGATTGGGGAGTGTCCTATTGACGCTTCTGTCCTTGAGCATTGGAGGAAATTGTATGGGATGTTCTCCGAAGGTGCCTATCGACACTTTCCCGGGTTATTGGATGACATACATAGGATTGTCTAGTTGTTTGGCTAGGATGTCCCTGTCGTATCAAACCCGAATCGGAAGGGCATTGAGACCGAACGACCCGTGGTAGGGTATGGTTTGATGGGCGCTCAAGACCGGTAACCAACTTGTGAGAGGACATAAACCATACTACGGATACCCGAAATGGGCCATTTATTGGTAGGGTTGCAAATAGCTAGACTTGGGCTCACAGGCGCTCAAGATCGGTAACCAACCCGTGAGAGGACATGAGAGCTTCCTGTCTATTATTTGTGGATGACCAATAGGGTTGATGAGTCCGTAGTCTGGGACTATGCTGACTCTAGTGTGAAGGATACCAAAAAGGATTGTCGAGGGCAAGGAATGGACGTATCTGGATCTGACATGATATGACCGAGTAGATGACTTGCATTGGGCTAGGCTTTACCTTGACATGTGCCAATACTTAGACCAAATGGTGATGTGAGAGAGCGGTGACCGAAACCCCAACCATGGATTTGTCCTAGAGGGATGCAGGACCCAATTCCTCGGCTTGAGTGACTGAGACCCACCCAAAGAAGTATGGTGCTATGACTTAAAGCATGTCTACCATAGAGACTAGCATTCATAGAGTTAGAATCATACTTGCATCATATGTTTCATATCACATTGCATTATGTTATGATTTGTACTTATACGGTTATGAATTATGGAATAACTGCCTTGTTGAGTTCTTTTGAACTCATTCCTTTTGTGCAAATGTTGTTAGATTTTCCCGCAGGTGTTGAAGACTCCGATGGCACACTCTACGAGACGGACTTTGATCCCTCATACTACCCTCTGAGTGGTAGCTACGGTGAAGATCAGAGTTATGGTGTCACATCCCCCCAGCCGGTACCCTATCTGGATTACCCGAGGAAGTGATCCACAGCCCAAAAGATCAAGTTTAGGAACGATCATATCCATTTCACACAATAACATAATCAAAAGCAAGAACAAATCATTGTATTCTAATAAGTTAATAATAAAATTCAAGAAAGGATCTCAGAAGGATCACTAAGAATATCAGAGTGCGAATTAACAAGATACCAAATCAAAAGACAACTGTAGAGTATAGTGGAAATATACTCCACAACATATGCGGAAGGTAGATCGAAATCTAAGTAAAGCTCTAAGCTAATACAAGTAAAGTAAAAGATAAGTCTAGAAGAAACAAGAGAAATCTAATCCACATCTTCAGTCGGCTCTTCTTCATCTTCTTCACCTTGCGCTTCCTGATACGTACCGTCATAGTATTCCAAACCTGTAGAGAAGTCTAACAAAAGATATGGTACAAAATGAGTGAGTTTCGAAAGAAACCCAGTAAGGCAGTTAAATCCTTAATAACATAAATGGCAGGATTTCAAAACAAACATAAATGCAATATGGTATAAGACAAACAATGAATGTATGAATCTAACTCTATGTATGCTGGCCTCTATTGGCAGACATGCTTTAAGTCATAGCACCGTACTTCTTTAGGAAGGTCTCATCACACAACGCCTTTTGGTACTGGGTCCGGCATCCCTCGGGACATTCCATGGTTGGGGGTTAAGTCACCACTCTCTCACATCACCATTGGTCTAAGTACTGGCGCATGTCAGGGTCAAAGCCTAGCCAAATGCAAGTCTCCTACTTAGTTACATCAACTTAGATCCAGATACGTCCATTCCTAGCCCCTGGCAATCCTTTCCGGTATCCTTCACACTAGAGTCCTCATAGTCCCTGACTATGGACTCATCAACCCTATAGGTCATCCACATATGGTAAATGGGAAGCTCTCACGTCCCCTCACGGGTTCGTTACCGGTCTTGAGCGCCCGTGAGCCCAAGTCTATCCATATGCAACCCTACCAATTAATAAATGGCCCCCACAATGTGATTCTTGTCTTCTCACGGATTGGTTACCGGTCTTGAGCGCCCATGAATCCCCATTGCTACCACGGGTCGTTCGGTCTCAATACCCCTCCGATTAGGGTCTGATATAACGGGGTATCCTAACCAAACACTACTAGACAACCCTAAATATGTCATCCAACAGTTTAGGAAGGTGTCCAAAGGGCATCTCCGGAAACATCCCATAATATTCCCGTAGTTGTCCAAGGACAGAAGTGTCAAAAGGACACCTCCCCTTTCTAAACCATACTTAATCATTCACAAACATAAATCCATCATATCACATATATGGTAACTTCTTATATGGAAATAAATCAATAACAACATCCAACTTGTATATAATTGGTAAGTAAATCATACATGAATTAATTAGCATAAACAAGTAATGCTACTGTAATCAAGGTAGTTGCATCAGTATTCGGCCAATATAAGAACCTATCATAGAAGTAAATCAAAGAGATTCAAGTATGGAAACTAAATCATGCAATCTATGTAATTAAGGAAATAACTATCCTTACCTTATATAACTCACAAAGGATCTTGGGGGAATCAAGTAAGATCTTATCTAAACTTGGAAAGAAAGTCCTAAACAAGTATATATAACATATTAGGAAAGATACCTAAAAGGAAAGAAATCAAATCATCCAAAATAGACCAAATATGAGGTTGCTGTCCTCATTGGTCGATTGATTGGTCTACTAACCCAGTCAACCAACAGGGTCAGTGACAGACAAAAACAGGGATTTCTAGTCCGAAATCCGAATTTTGTGATTCGAATCGCCACCAAACAAGAAAGGAATTATCATGATAGTATTCTAGTGCTAAGGAACAAACCTAACACTATCATTGATCAAAATCTAAAGACACAAATAAGGAAACAAAACTTACCATAAATGTATCAGTCATGGTTTTTGAAGGAAGCATGGTATGATCAAGAAGAAAGAACTAGAGATTGATAGGTTACAACTCTTGTAATGAAAACACAGCGATTGACTACTAATATGATCAATAAAACAGATCTAAGAGGATCAGAATTTGAATCAAAAGATGAACGAGACAAGATCATGATTCCTTCAAAAGCTTGCAATGATCATGATTAAGATCATTGCATTAGCCATTAATCCTTAGGTAATCATGAGAGACGAGTAGAGGGATGCTTGCAACAGAGAATGCAACATCTTCTCTACTGTCTCAGCCTAAAAAGGAAAGAAAAAACAGAGATGGAGAAGAAGAAGAGAGTGTAGACATACCTTTGATGCAAGAGGAAGAAGATTACTTGAGTTCTTGCGAGAAATCAACCAAGGATGCAAGGAAATTGATTGGAATGGAGTTCTAACTCGTTCCAGAGGCTTAGGAGGTAGAGGAGACGAAGTAATCCCAAGATTTGGACTTAAATAGAGCAGCCACGACCTAATTAGCAAAAACAGATCCCATTGGTCGACTGGATTGGTCTACTGGCCCCAATCGACCAATCAGTCGACCAATGGAGACATCAAGGTACAGATTGCATTGTTTTGGTCATAACTTCTTCGTTTGAAGTCCGATTGATCCGAAATTCGAAAGGGAACTTCACACAAACATACTAAGACTATCTAGCATGAATTGGACATCATCCATGGTCCAAAAATCAGTACTTTATAAATTGGGAACATGAGTTTCTAAATTGGAAACAACATGGTTCTCATAGAAAACTCACCATGGGTTCAAGGGAAGAATTAGAGAGAACAAGGCTTCACTCTAATGCAATATCAAGAACATATCAGAGGCAAGAATAACTAAATATAAAGTCAAAAGAATACTAATCCTAGAATGATAGGAATCAAAAATAGAAACTTACTAGAATGCTTATATCAATGGTCAACATAGAAGGCTATAATGGCTAGGAAGAAAGGCGAATTGATTCAAGGAGATGAAATACATTGGAACAGCAGTAAAGGCTAAGATCAAACATGTTAAACATTAATTAGAAAAGAAGCTACAGTAGAATGATCATGCTGTCCAAAACTCAATCAAAATCAGTGAAGAATTGAGGAGATTCACCATGTGGTTTTAAGGAATGCATAGAGTGATTGGGGGTTCACTCTGAGACATAAGGAGATTAGAGAATAGGTAGTTACAGTAGTGTAACACCTTCTCCACAATCAAAACATCAAGATAGAACAGTAAGAAGAGGAAAAGAGAGAAGAAGGAGATAGAACACTGTAATCAAGGTCCAACTTCAAGGTGTAACATTAAACTAACCTTTCTTCACCCAAAACAGATAGGGTGTCCTGGCTAGGTTTGGGCTGGATTTCACATATGGTGCCGAAGAGAATTACTCTACATACCAGGGTTAGCCCCACTGTGGTGAGGGAGAGGCCGTGCTGGGCTTTCTTCGTCCATACTTATGAGGAGATAATCATTAAGATAGAAGAAACCCTTGCTTAGTGCCCCATTTCCCTGGATTTTTGTTAAACATTTGGGATATGTAATTAACTTTCTTTGAGTTACTCTTTAGACATGGGATTGTAACTTAACTTGATTTTACTACTTTTCTGCTGCCTTTGAGAGAGTGATTTTTGCTCATTTTCTCATTTTTATGACTATACTTATCCACTTGGTATCATTTATTTCCGCACTCTGATTATTTGATCTTATCTTATTCATGATATCTGTTATTTATTGCTTTTACCTTGATTATCATTGTTCATTGTGTTATCGCGTATGTGGGAGGCATAGTCCCTCGATGCTTGATCCTTGGACTATAGATCACATTCCCAGGTATTCCAGATAGGGTACCGGCTGGGTGGATGTGACAATAAGCCTGGGCTCATAGGCGCTCAAGATCGGTAACCAACCAGTAAGAGGATATGAGAGCTTCGAGTTTATTATATGTGGATGACCAATAGGGTTAAAAGTCTACATAACCGAGAAGGAGACGGTGACTCTAGCAAGGGAGGTACCGGAACGGACTGCCTAGGCACAGAAGTGAGGCTATCATACCAAAACAGACTGTCTAGTGCATGGAAGTGAGGTATCCGACTCCGAGTAGATGTTACTCAATAGATGATTTGCATTGGGCTAAGTATAACCCTAGCATGCGCCAATATTCATACCAATGGTGGTGAGTGATAGTGGTGACCTAAACCCCAACCATAGAATGTCCGAGAGGGATGCCCTAACCCAATTGCCGCTGAGAACCCAAAAGACATGCATCAGAGCTGTGAGTGAAGAGTGATTGAGATTACCCAGAGGAGTATGGTGTTCTATCTTAATGCGTGCCAGCCATTAAAGACCAGAATATATAGCGTTAGAAGCATACTTACATTCATCATTCATATCATTTGCATCATGCTTGTTCTGAACTGTTTGTAGTTGTTTACTCACTTATTGTGATTGAACTACTTCGTGAGTTTTGTTGAGCTCACCCTTCGGAGGATATGTTTTTCTTTAGATTCTGTTCGCAGTACTTATGATTGCGAGAGCCAGGACTACAAGACCACGGTGAGTGACTCGTATTACATGCAAGATATTGCCTGAGTCGAATATAACGGTGAAGACTTCCAGCGTGACAATGGAGCGTATCAGGATTAGTCCTATCTTGGAGCAAGTGCGCCGTACTTGGATACGAAAGTCTTCAAATTTAGAGATACTTTATTTGAGATTATGAAGTTGTATGGATAGGATAGTTTATTCTCTTCCTTAGTTTATTTCAATTGTAATACCTTAGAGTTTTGACCTAACTTCCGCGCTTGACCTATAGAGTTATTTTTTGTTGTACTCAATAGTTACTTTCTGATTGGTATCATTTTATTCTGCACTCTTATTATACTTTGAGATTTAATCTGAGATATTTCTTAGGTTAATTTCTTAATATATTTATACGTTGATTATTCTTTGCTTGTGATTATGTTATTGTGCAATGTGGCTATATGATCGCCCTAAATTTGACCATGGGACTGTGGATCACACCTCCGGGTATTTCATATAGGGTACCGGCTGGGGGGATGTGACAAAGAGCCTCCTTATGTTCCTTAATTTGTTTGCGGAGCTCTAATTTTTCTTAATGTATTTTGATCATATGATCTTTGGCTTGTTGGGGAGCTTGTTCTTTTTCAGCATTCTCTTTGTTGAGATTGTTGATCCTGGTGGCTCTAGAAAATAATTCTTCGGTATATTATGCATTCTTCTTCTTCATATTTTTGCAGTGGTCGCAGAAAAGTCTTCTTTGAGTCATTGTAATAAAAGATGGTTGTGATGATGGTGTTGTCCTGAGCTTTGGGTCAATATAGTAATTTAGGTCAAGAATGAGCTTGGCTTGCATGGTGACTTCTTCGAGAGTGCCATATCCTTTATCTCTTGGAGTTGGGTAGTCCTGTATTGCTTGGACGACATCTTTCCAGTGAAAGAATATATCTTTTGTATTACCTTCGAAGACTACATAAAATTTGGATTTTCCTGTCTTTGTTCTAGCTTGATCGAAAAGTAATGCTACTTCATTAAGAGCATTGGCTACAGTTGGCTGGAGCTTTTTGTTTCCAACACTTATGTTAATGGATTGTCAGAGATTATCAAGGGCAACTTTTTAATGATCATTGATCCTATATTCATTGTGATTGGCAAGTTTCATATTAGTATTCTTAAAAAGAATACGAGGAGTAATTTTGATTGTCTTTGGTGGTGATTGTGATCTTGGAGATCCTGCAAATAAACTTGTGTTTTGATTATGAGTTCTAGTGGCAGGAGAGTATGATGATGAGGCATTTGAATTGCCTATAATACTAGAGGGTAAGATCCTCTATGGAGCAAGCATGTTAGTTGTACCCAAAGGTTGTGATTGGTTTGTTGTGAGGGGAGAGGGTACAGGTGGGGATTCTGACTGATGGTCCTGAGAAATGGATGGCCATCTCTCAACAAAGGTTCATAGAAATTCGTCCTCCTGTAGCATTAAGCAGAAAATTTGGCTAGCTCATTTTGTCTATAATATAGAAGTCTTTTCATTTGATATATTTCATAGATTATATCATATATAAGGGCTTGATTATTAATTATGTTAAGTTCATCTTCTAGAATGGTATGTATGGATTCATCATAAGCTATTCCAACAATTCATAAAATTTAATTCAACTTCTTTATCTCTTATTTTATTTTCTAGTTTATGTATGGATTTTAGATCTCTTATTCTATCCACTGTATTCATCTTTGGTTTTTTAATATTTGGTTTATCCTAGATAATAAATCAGTTGTTTTACTGTCATTGCCTCTTACGTGTTCAATTTTGATTTGATACCCTCCATTATAAAAATGTGTTATAAGTATAACCCATCTCCTATGTGGATTTTTCTTTCATTATAGTTCTTGTATGCTTTTACTATAGCTATACAGTCAGTCTTTATTGTAAGTGGTCTGTTTCTAAGAAAAATTTCCATTGATTCTAATCATTTGATAAAAGCTTCTACTTCATATTCTACAGATGTTAGGATTTTGACAGAGAATTTTTATTAATTATATCTACATATTTGTTCTGTAGTTTTAAAGTGATATTCATATGGTTTTATTTTGAGGATGGTTCTCCATCCTTCTTCACATCCATCAATTTCTAAAATTCTATAATCATTGTCAGTGGGTAATCTTAATAGTGGTATATTGTTAAATAATTCTTTAATTTTTTGGATAAGTTTTATATATTGGTTATTCCATCTATGCTCTCCATTAGGGGAAAGTCTTCTGATATAATGGTCCTAATATTTTTCCTAGATTAGGAATAAAGGGTCTAGCCTGGTTTGCTAATCCTAAAAATGACTGTATTTGGGTAATACTAGTTAATATATCTGAAAATTATATAATTTTTGTAGCAATATGAGTTTGTAATTTTATTGTCTCTTCTCATAATTCCATCCCTAAGAATTTTAGTTGTCCATTTCTTTCTTAGTTCACAATTTGTGCTCAGCCCCCCCCCCCCTTTCTCCTAGGTCCACAAAGACAAAATGTAGGACTTGTGCCAACAGTTCATCACGGAAGAAAGGACTCACCGAGCCAGGATCACTAACTAATACTAAAATAAAAGTATGTATGTTTTTCTTATTTCCATTTTCTTTTTGGTAATAACAATCCTATGGTCTATAAATTTTGAAAATATAATTTGTAGTGGCTAATATATTCCTAGGGTGTTTTACTGTAAGCAAATATTTCATCAATTTAAACTATAGAAATTTTTTGAATATTTCATCCATGCATTTTTAGAAAACATAAGGGGCATTTTTAAGCCCAAATGACATCACTAATCATTTGTAATGTCCTTCGTGCAGTCCATTCAATAAATTCTAGATGCATTTTAATTTGGTGGAATCCAAATTTGCAATCAAATTTACTAAATATTTTACAGTCTTATATATAACTAAGAAGATAATCTTTATCTGGGATTTTATAAGCATCTTTAGATGTATTGTAATTTAATCTCTTACAATTTATAACCATTATAATTTTTCTCTGATTTGTTCAGAATGTTTGTTAACTATAAATGCTATACTAGAATGTCTAGAATTTGATTTTCTTATTAATTTATATTTTATAAGCTCTGCCATATGCATTTTAAATTCATCACTATTTTTAGTAGTATATTTAGCTTGTCCTGTACTTATTCTATGTTATGGGTTTATTATTTTTAATTTACATAAGGGTTTAATCTATTTTTCACTATTTTAATAGATTTTCATTACTTAACTTATTATGTCTATTTTTTCTAAATTTCTTATGACTTGCTGAATATCTTTATTAGTTTCTATGCTATAATGTAAAGTTTCTCCTATTATAATATTCTCAAAATCTTGTAGGTTTATTTGACAAAAGTCTTCTGTGTATATTTCTAGTTGATATTCTAGAGAAGTTTCTAAGGAGGTTTCTAAAAGTTGTGAAGGGGATAACCCGCACTGATTCCTTGTACAGGAACAAGTTTGTAGTTATAACTGTTGTTTTGATTTTTAGAATTTATTGCTGAATTTCTTTTCACTATACATCCACCATGTTGAGCTATTGTAATTTAAGATTGATAGGAGGAATCATAAATTGTTAGGGTGATGGTACAATATTGAAAGAATATGAGGGCTTTTTTCATAAGAAGAATTCTAGAAGTATGATATAAGAGAAAATTAAGTCCCAATAACATGTTAACAGTGGGTGGTAAATCATGTTTAATATAGACAGTATCAAGAAAAAAATGACGGTTATATTATTTATAATGGTTATGAAAAGTTAAGGCAACTGATTTTAATTTATGAGCATAATAATGAGGAATTTTGTCAATCCCATAACTAAATGTATTTTCAGGATTTTGTATGGGTTCTTGGTCATTGTGAGTAATGAATTGTGGGGATAGTAGGTTCTTGGTACATCAAGTATCTATATGAGCTGTAAGAAAATCTTGATTATTAGAATGTAAAAGAGTAATTTAAATTTTTACTAAGAGATTTTGGGTAGTAAGCTTGGAAAAGCATTGAAAGTTTTCCTGGTTTTGGGTCTTATATTCTGTCTGAGGTAAAGTTTGGTTTTGTATGGATAATGAGTAAGAAGTAGTTGATAAGTATTCTTGTTTGTCTAAGAATCGCTGAAGTAAATCATGAATTTGGTATTGTTTGACCAATAGTTGTTGAAGAATATCTTCTATACTTTGTACTCAATTTTCTATTTTTCAAAACGTTGATTATCTTGAGTATTCTTAATATTTATCTGTTGTTTTAAGTTTGCAATATTATTTTGATTTTAGAGGACTTTAGGTTATAATGTGGTAAGTCTAAGGTCAGATGGTGCTCATGATGAATTTTTTTTTTGTAATATCATGATGGGGTTATGATCGGTGTAGGAAATGTGTTGTTTTTTTTTGTAAGCAATGTCTATAAGCTTCTTTATAGTATTGTAAGCATTTATATCTAGGTCAAGAGAAGGATAATATCTGTAAGAGACGTCAGGTTTATTGAGATTTTCTTTTTTGTTTATCCAGTTATGTTGACAATTTTTCATTAATATATGAAAGAATTGAGTTCAATGTTATGGAATTAGTGCATTGGCAGTTACGTCTGGTTTTCTAGAATTTCTTCGATATTTTTAATATTATTTTGTAATTCTATAATACTATAAATACTTTCAGTGTCTGAAACATCCTAGTCTATTTCCAATAGTGCTTGATTTGTAGTTTGTATTAGATATGAGTTTCTAGTGTATGTATTTTGTAATTTTGGACAATTATTTCTAAAATGTCTCAAGTCTCCACATATGTAATATTTTAGTTGTGTCTTGTAAGTTTTTTTTTTATTGAATATTCAAACATATTTGTTTTTCTTTAAGAATGACTTTTTAGCTCCTTATTTTTTTAATGCATAATCTCTTCTTTTTGGTGGTTGACTGTATTTTCTTTAAAGTTTGTTATAAGATTAGTTCTGTGTGTCTTATAGAAAGATATGTTGTTATTGTATTGCTAGGGTACATACATTGTATCACAATAACTATGTTTTCTTCTTAGTTATTTAATGTCAATTGGTCGGCACATTTTGATTTTAATTCTTGCATTATGAAGCTAATTTAATGTCATATTCCTCTGACATCTGTTCTAGTTTTCTTTTCATAGAATAGCTAGTCTATTCATCTTCCCATTATTATAGTATTTGTTGTTTTAAAACTCCAGGGAGTTTAAAAAACAGTTTTTGGTTTATACAATAATCAAAATATTTGGTTGATTTTATGACATAATACATATAATCTTTACAGAATTATTTGATATATCTATAATTTGATAAGCTTATTTGTTCTAAGGCTAATGTTTATTTCTATTTATCTTTCTTTTCAAAATTAGGATCCTATTATGTAAGTAATTGTCCTATAATATTTAAAAAATTATATGGATTATTTTCTTGAGTTAATATATATTGATATTGATTTGAAAATTCTTCTTTAAATATTTCTCATACTATTTTGGTTGAATCTCCTAAGTATATTTCTAATATAGCAAGTAATTTTTCAACAGTAAGTTCATACGGTCTGTTATTTGTGTGTACATCCTTAAATACTATATTTTTTTATACGAATATTATTGAGTTCCACATTTGCTGGTCATGGTATGTTAAATTTAATAATTTTCCTGTTGATGCTTCTTGAAAGTGTATTGGAGCATTGGTAGCATATCTCATTCCTCTAGAATGATATCTATAGCTTGATTTGCTTTCATAAGCACGGTTGGATATACTTCTTCTAAAGTAGTTATAGGCCTGGACCTATTTGTAGATGTACCTTGTTTTGTGGAATATTAGAAAATATGGTCTGTATGCATAGATGCAGTTTGTGATGAAGTTGCAATGTATGGACTACTATCTACTCTTGATCCACTTGTAAATTATGTTTCATATTTATCGGTATTATTTAATACTTCATTTAAGTACTGTATTTCTTTAGTATCTTGATATATATTGTATTTTATGGTATAAGAGCTGAATTTTATATCTTCATTTTATTGTTTATTATATTTTAATCAAAATGTAATTTTGTCTTTTTCGTATGTTTCCTTCATTGTCTTTATATAATTTTCAATCATATCCTGATAATATTTCTTGAACTTAAGTGAGTTTTAATTGTAATACTTGTAAGTTTGTTATATTCGGGTTTATTACATATTTATGATATATCACAAGGTTTTCTATGTTATGTTTTAAATTCGACTTTAGATTCATTATTAGTATCAATTCATTTTGTTAGATTATTTTTATAATCTATGAATCTTAATATGTAATCTCATTTCTTTGTTTAGTACGTAATGGAGTTGGTTGGAATAGTTGTAGTGTTTTCTTCAGGCTCTATTATTTGGAATAAATTCCATGGTAATCTGGCTAATTCTTCAAATTCTATTTTATGAGAGACTATTGCTTTTGTCTATTTACTAGTTAGACTTTCTACTATATCTTTTATTTCTATTTTATAATTGGTGGTTGAATTTTTCATTGTAGCTCCTGAAAAGCTAGTACATATTTGTAAATTATTTCCTATACATCTTTCAAATCATTTTACCAAGATGACTAATTTTATATTTTTTATAAATTCATTTTTGTCTAATACCATATTTTGGTTAAACGTTACTAACCCTACATTATCATTCATATCTATTTCAATTAACTAGATTATTGATTTTATGTTGTTCCATCTTCTATCATATAATATTACTAAAATCTTTATTCCTAGTCCTCGTCTTACAAGGGATTTTACTCTTACTGCAAATATTCTAGTATGAACTAATTTAAATTTTTTATGTTTTTATATTTTAGTTTAAGTTCATTATCAACTATATTTATCCTCATTGTTTGTCCTCATAAACAACTTATGTTTTTTTTCTTTCTTCTTTATAATTATATCTAATAAATCATGTATTTTTTGGAAATGAAGCAGAATTGTAAAAATTTCTAAGACTTATAAGATTTAATGCATTGTTTTTGAATATTTCAGTGTTTTCATTTATGTCTATTACATTTGTAATATTATTTTCTTGGGATGATTCTTTTGTTCTAGAAGATTCTTCTATAGTTCTATTAGATCCTGAAAATTTTATGATTGTACTATTCATTTGGTTTTTTTTTAATAGTTTATTTTACTATTTTGACTTTTTCTAATTTGTTTTAAGTTCTTTATTATTTTTTCTTATTTTTTCTTATTTTTAATATATTTTTCATGGTTTTTTTTATTACAAATACCCGAGGTTTCTTGGATACTTTTGGCCTATCTTGTCCTGATGGAACATTTAGGTTTATTTTTCATATTTGCTCAATTAGTTTTTATAATTCTGCCTTTTTTATTTGGCTAGTTTGCATCATTATTATATCATGTTGTAGTTGATCAATTTCTTTTAGAGTTCTTAATAATAATAATATTATGAAATTATTTTGTCTTATTTATATTTTATTTGTAAGATTTTGAGATTCATATGTTGTTAGTTTTTCTGGTTGATTATGGTATGTGATAGTTTTTTATGTTATTTGATTATCAAAAGGATTATCAGTAGGCTCCATTAATTTCCAAAAAAATATTTGATTTCTTTAATGAATTGTTCTATTTCAAATATTTATTATTTAATTTATTATATTTATTTTCTAATTCTAAATTATCAGCATCTAGGTTTTTATTTTGAATTTGTAGGTCTTCCGCTTCATTATTTAATTATTGTAATAATTTATAAATTTCTAATTCTATAGGTTTATGTCTATGATGTTCAAGGCTGTTTATTAATTGGTTTATATCTTCCTTATTAGATAAATTTTGAATATTTAAGTTTATTATTTTGTTACGGATTTTTATTAAAAAAAATTTAATAATCTCGATTTTCTATTAACTTTCTTATTTCTTTATTTTTCGTGATTTGATGTTCTTCTATGTCTAGTAGTTGTTTATTGATGTGTCCTATATAATTTTCAGCAAATTCTCTCACATTTATTATCAGGTTTATGATACTATTAAGTGTTAGAATATTAATTGAATATTCCACAGAAGGTGGGCTTCATTGATTATGTTACACTTTGATTTGGTTTCTTATTGGTCTGATATGGGTAATATACGGTTACTAGAACTCTTATATGGACTGGCTAGTGTGGGCTAATAGGAACCGTTAGATCTTGATGGACAATCTAACGGATTTGCCTATATAAAGGATGCTAGGTCCCTCCTCTAACCCTAATCATAATCATAATCACATTTGCTTAGTCGGAAAGGATATACCATCAAGCCAGTGAATAGGGAGGAGTATAGAGGAGAAGATCCAACATCAAGTTGATCATATAATCAACTTCCACCTCAAGTTCATTCCTAGTGGGAGACATAAAGAAGATATTCCGCTGCGCTTCGTCTCCAATAGAACCATAGAAAGGTATGCTTATCATCATCTTGTGTCATTATCATACTAAGGTGTTTTTAGTCGATCTATGCGATCTTGGATATAAATATTCTTACATGTGGTATCAGAGCCTGTATAGAATCGATTAAAAACCCATAGGATTGTTGAATGATGAACTTAGGGTTCTAGATTGTAACCTATGAAACTTGTGAATTTTTTCTCCTGATTTTTTCATCGAGACCGTGGGGTTTTTGGTCAATAACTTTTTTTCTAGAAAGAATTTTGAAAATCTGAAATTACCATTGCATAGATCTCGAAAAAAAACAAAGAATTTGATATATTATGGGTCACCATCGGACTTCGGACGCGCCGGAAATCGCTGCCGGAATCCTGCAGCAGTTTTTTTGATTTTTTATAAATGTGATATGCTGACGTGGCAGTTTGACAAGGTCAACGGGCCGGGTCAACCCGACCCATGACCCGCCAGGGTGACCCAATTCTGAATCCGTCAGGTCAAACGGGTCGACCCGGTTGACCGGTCATCGGTCCAACCGAATGGATTAACTTGGGTGAACCAGATTTATTGTTTGAACCATTTTGGACCAAACTAGTTTTTTGACTCAGCGAGTCAACTCGCTAATTTCGATTCGATTTCTGATTTCGATTCTTCGGTTCAATTTTGATTCGATTCGATTTATGATTTAGATTCTTGGCTCAATTTTGATTTCTATTCAGTTTTAATTTAGATTCGATTCAATTGCTGATTTCGGTTCTGTTCGGTCCGGTTCGGCCTAATAAGATTATGATTTTATTGGACCGTTTTTATTTGCTGGTTGAACCGGTTTAATAAATAAATAAAAACCAAAATACTATATGTTTAGTATTTTTTTTATTTCTGGCTAAACCGTAAGGAACTTTTAAGCGTTCTTCTGGGGTTTTATATTTTGGATCATTTCGAACGCAATGGAACCATTTTCAAGACCCAATTCTACCCCTATATATGTGAAATATTATATATCATGTTTTGGTTGAGCCGATAATTGGAATGCTATTTATTTAGTATTTTTTTATTTCTGGCTAAACCGTAAGGAACTTTAAAGCGTTCTCTTGGGGATTTATGTTTTGGACCCTTCCGGACACAATGGAATTATTTTCAGGACCAAATTCCACTTCTATATATATGAAACATGATATGACATATTTATGTTGTATATGTAACTTCACCGTTGGGTGAATTTTTTAATATGAATTTTTTTATCAAATGGCTTTGTATTGTGAGCATGTTTTATATGATATTATACAATTATAAAATATATATCATGCATGCCTTATAAAAGGTTTTATTACTTCTGGTAATCCGGAATTTTATGCAAATGTATGATGTATTTTATAAATGCTTCGATTGTCTTTTGGTAATTTGGAATTTTATATAAATGTATGATGTATTTGATACATGTTTCGATTGCCTTTTGGTAATCCGAAATTTTTTCCCCAAACAATGTATTAGCATTATTTGTGGGTAACATAAAGTATATCCCAATATGAGAATTTCATGAGCTTGATTGTGAGTGACTGCCAAAGTGGCATTCATGGTTGGGTTTATGGAATGTCAGCCATATATATTAATGGGATGTCTCTTGATGTTAATGCATTTTTATATGCCCAAAGGTAGTAATTATGTGTTAGCATAAAGAGGGAGACATGTACAACATTTGGTTGGGAGTTGATTAATCTAAGAAGTTTATACACCCAAAGGTGGTAAATTTTTCGAAGGTTGGAATACTCTCATGGCCGCTGACGTGTAAGGGAGTATCACAACTGTATGTCATGAATTCTGTCCAAAAGGTGTTTTCATGATGATATATGTGTACTCTTTAAAGTGATGCACTTATAAGTTATATGTTACCCACATTGTGATAATAAAGCGATGTACTTATAAGTTACATATTAAAGTGCTAATAAAGTGATGGAGTATCACAACTGTATGTCATGAATTCTGCCAAAAAGTGTTTTCATGATAATATATATATATATATATATATATATATATATATATATATATATATATATATATATATATATGCTCTTTCTAGTGATGTACTTATAAGTTACATATTAAAGTGCTAATAAAGTGATGGAGTATTACAACTGTATGTTATGAATTTTTCCAAAAAGTGTTTTCATGATAATATATGTGTGTTCTTTCTAGTGATGCACTTATAAGTTACAAATTAAAGTGCTAATAAAGTGATGGAGTATTACAACTGTATGTCATGAATTCTGCCAAAAAGTGTTTTCATGATAATATATGTGTGCTCTTTCTAGTGATGTACTTATAAATTACATATTAAAGTGCCAATAAAGTGATTGAGTATCACAACTGTATGTCATGAATTCTGCCCAAAGGTGTTTTCATGATGATATATGTGTGCTCTTTCTAGTGATGTACTAATAAGTTATATATTAAAGTACTAATAAAGTGAGGGAGTATCACAACTGTATGTCATGAATTCTGTCCAAAGGTGTTTTCATGATGATATATGTGTGCTCTTCTGTTAGTCACATTTTCTGTCTATAACAATATGATTGTTATTGAGATTCTTATAAAGTCAAACTTCAAGAAATTGTAGATGATGTGTTGTTAACCACACATTCTTTGTTACTGAGTAACTGATGGATATGACTCATAAGAGTATAGAAGACAAAAGTTGATTTTTTGCAGAGGTGAAAAGTAGTTATGTTCTTTTACTGCCCATTAAGAAGTCTATCAAGGAACACTTGATGAATTGTTTACCCACTGAATGCACTATTTTGAAATTGTTGAATGCAGTAGTGTAAAGATACTAAGTCTCATCTAGTGTTGAAATAAGTATATTTCTGTAAGAGTTTTTTATCATAAGGTGTGATGGTTTTGGAGGAGTTAGGGATTATTTCATTAGGATGATTATATTTTTAAAATAAAACTCATGATTCCTAATGTTTCTTTTATTACCCTTGCTATTATTCATCAATGCCCTTTGCATCCTCTACTGAGTTTGGAATTATAAAGACCAATACCTTTTTCCAAGAAGAAACTTTGTTCTTATGAGCATCAATACTCATAAAAATGTTCAGGGTAAAGACTAAGAGTCCGGTCAGACTAACAATTTGGGACCTGTGAAAACTTCCTTATAAATAGAGATGATTGTTGTAAGTAGAAGTTGCATTGAGTATAAGGTCTGGTTAACTAAGTGCGAAAATGAAAGTTATGATTCTTTGGTTCTTGTTTGAAGATTTGATTTTCTCTTGTCCCATTCAGTCCTGGTGTCTAGATAGTGGTCCTTATTCCGCCACCTTGCGTATAAATTATTATTTCATCATATTTATTGATGACCACTATTTGTTGATGACCACTCTTAATATGGTTTTTGTATTCAATTAAAGAATAATCTAAATCTCTAAGATCTTCAAGAATTTTTTTAGACTAAAGTTAAGAAATTGTTAGATCTGACCGGGGAGGAGAGTATTATGGCTGATATGAGGATGCTGGACAGCTTAAGGGCCCATTCGCCAAATACTCGGAAGATTCGGATATAGTTGGTCTGTTCACTATGTTTGATAGTCCCGAGCAAAATTGTGTAACCAAAAGGCTTAATCACACTCTTGTGGACATAGTAAACAGTATGGTAGGAAAACTATTTTGTCTGAATTATTTTTTATAAGGTGAAGCCCTGATAACAACCTCTTATATCCTTGATCGTGTTCCTTTCCAAATATGTTCTTTTTTACTCCCTTTTCCATTGTAAATTATTCATAAATCTAACTTAAATCATTTTAGCGTTTGAGTTGTTCTGCAAATATAAGGTTGAATAATCCAGTATTGTAGAAGTTGGAACATAAAAGTTTTTCATTGTTAATTTGTTTCTTACTCAGATCTTGTTTTACAATCATTGTTAAGACAACAGAATTGTGAATTCTTAATTTTTTTTTCTGGAGTTTGATATAGCCAAGAAATGTAGCTTGTTCCCAGACTACTTGATATAATGAACATGAATATAACATTGGCATTATGGTTGACCCAGTTACTAAAAAGTTGTATTTAATTAGATTTTTGATTGGATGCAACGAGATATATGATATAGTTGATGAGACAATATGATGTTTGGGAAGCTTGTTAAGTTGCCCAAAGGCTTTAAACCCATTTATTTTAAGTGGGTGTATAAGACTAATAAATATTCATGAAGAAAGATTGTAAGGTTTAAAACTAGACTGGCAGCTAAAGAGTTTACTCATAAAGAGGAAGTTGACTAGTGAAATTTTCTCACCTATCTCTTCTAAGAACTCTTTTAGAGTTATACCAAATAGATGTGAAGATTGCCTTTCTAATTGAAAACCTTAATAAAGAAGTCCATGTCATTTAGCTTGAGGATTTTGCGGTTGATGATCCTGAGGATTTTGCGGTTGATGATTTTAATCATCTTGGTGTAGACTCAAGAAGTCTAATTTGTGGTTTTAAGTAAGCTTCCAACTATGATGTTTAAAGATTGATAATGTTGTGACTTCATTTGATTTTGTTGAGAAACTTGTAGATCAATATACATATATATATATATATATATATATATATATATATATATATATATATATATATATATATATATATATATATATGGCAAGGTCAGTGGGAGAAATTTTATCTTTCTCATTATTTATGTTGATAATATTTTGCTCACTAGTAGTGACGTTGACCTACTGCATAAAGACCGAGCAATTGTTATTTGAGAATTATGATATAAAAGACCTTGGTAAGGCATCTTTGTCTTGGGCATTGAGATCCATAGGGATTGTTCATGCTATTTATTGGATCTTTCTCAGAGGGCATATATAATTTATATTTAAAGAAGTTTAGTATGCTAGATTGCATACTTGAGAATGGTTTTGATTCTCAAGGGAGATACACTGAGCTTATTACAGTTGTCCTATAAAGGATACTGAGAGAGAACAATTGGAGAAAGTATCTTATCTTGAGATACTTGAAGAGGACAATTGATGATAAGATAATCTACAAGCTTGTTCCAGACCTATAGCATTAAGGTATATATATATATATATATATATATATATATATATATATATATATATATATATATATAATTTGACCTCGCTAATTGTTCGGATAATAAGAAGTCCATTTTAAATTGTTTTCCTTGATGGCAAGAGGGATAATATCGTGAAAAGTGTGAAATAAGGTAAAATTACTTATTTCATCATATAGGTTGAGTTTGCTACATGTTATGGGGCAGTTACTCAAATTGTTTGACTAAAGAATCTCATCAGATAATTGACAGTTCTATTTTAACATTACGGATAGACCCATCCAGTTGTACTATGATCACAATTCAGTTGTGTTGTTTATTAACAACAAGAAATGTGTGATCATAGGGTCTAAATACATGATGGTCGAGTATTTAACCACTAAAGAAAAAGCTGTTTGGTTAAGGAACCTCATTAGACAATTGACATTTTTTATTATTGTGGATAGATCTATCCAGTTGTACTGTGATAACAATTCTGCTGTGTTGTTTGTTAACAACAATAAGGGTATCACAGGGTCTAAACACATAGAAATTAAGTATTTGACTATTAAAGAAAAGGTTAAAGAAGGTGACACCACAGTAGAGCATATTTGTACAGATAATATGGTTATAGATCCCCTAACTGAGGGTCCCTGCCCAGACGTCTTTGATAGACATGCAGTAACTATGGGTTTAGGAGGAACCTTAGATGCAGTTGTTTAATGGGAGTTTGAGAATTTTGCTCTATTGTGTAATAAGGTATTTTATTTGTACTTGTCTCTTGTATGCACTGATAAATTATTTGAATTCAATAAAGTTCTTTGGTGACATATTAATCTTCACATTATTATCATGTTGCATGTTATGAAAGTCTTAAGGTATGTGTTAACCTTAAGCAAAAGCTAATGCATTCATGTATTAGCCTTAAGGTGTGTCATGTAACACATAAAGTTAAAACTCGAGTTATAAAGATGACACAGGTTCGTGGGAACCATAATGTACATATAATCTCATTTTTTGTGGCATTGAGTCACAGGTTCGAGCCATAATGTACATGCTTTCGTGGCATTGAGTCACAGGTTTGTAGGAACCGTAAAGTATATTCCTTTGTGGCATTGAGTCACAGGTTCGTGGGAACCATAAAGTATATTCTCTCGTGGCATTGAGTCAGGTTAGTGGGAACCATAAAGTGAGAGATTTGGATTGACAACAGAATGACACATGATGATTTCTATAAAGTGTCATTAGTTGCCACACTACCATATTGCATCCATTTTCAATAAAGTTGAGAGTATTTGTGACCATGGATGGTTCTGTGTTGCATAAAAGATGCAGTCACTGCCATGATTCGGTACTTAAGGCTCTATGTGAAGGGATTGAGCTCTAGGATTATCCTCAGACCAATATAAAGTTGTGCACATAAATGTCAAAATGTTTTCAACGTATCTTTTTCAAATGTTTTCTTAAAACAAAGGAGATGTTTTGTTTTACTCGACTGTGTCACAATCAATATAGCCCAAGTGGGAGAATGTTAGAATATTAATTGAATATTCCACAGAAGGTGGGCTTCATTGATTGTGTTACACTTTGATTTGGTTTCTTATTGGTCTGATATGGGTAATATACGGTTACTAGAACTCTTATATGGACTGGCTAGTGTGGGCTAATAGGAACCGTTAGATCTTGATGGACGATCTAACGGATTTGCCTATATAAAGGATGTTAGGTCCCTCTTCTAACCCTAATCATAATTACAATCATATCTGCTTAGTCAGAAAGGATATACCATCAAGCCAGTGAATAGGGAGGAGTATAGAGGAGAAGATCCAACATCAAGTTGATCATAGAATCAACTTCCACCTCAAGTTCGTTCCTAGTGGGAGACATAAAGAAGATATTCCGCTGCGCTTCGTCTCCAATAGAACCATAGAAAGGTATGCTTATCATCATCTTGTGTCATTATCATACTAAGGTGTTTTTAGTCGATCTATGCGATCTTGGATAGAAATATTCTTACATTAAGATGTTGGTTTTTACTATGCAAAATATGTTTATTATTTTTTTATCAAACCTGCATCATAATTTATACATGTCCAAGGTTATCAAATGTCTTTTTTGTAATTTGATTTATAAATATAAATATTCTAATTTAACTAGATCTTGATGTGTTTGCATTTATACAACGAATTGTACTAAATACTACTGATACAATTTATGTTGGTTACCATAATATGTATAAGATTATACTAGACCCCTATATATCATAGCTTGGAAGGTAGTCCATTTTAATGGATCAGGGTGTTATTTTAGAAATAACTTTATCTTTTTATAATCTCCTGTTGTTATTTCATAAAATAATTTTACAAATAGTTTTAGCTGTTTAAAGGTATTGATGAGTTAGTGGTTTAAAATATTATTTATCTATGTTAATGTGCTGGCATTTTTTAATCTCAATCTAAATATTTTATGTTTGCAGATATATCATTATTCTCATCATATACTTTGTAAAATAAAATATTATCATCTATTGGCCATCTTATAACATTTCTATTTTTCTCATATAGTCTTGTTTTTATTTTTTAATTTTCATAAAATTTATTTTTTTAATTCAATTATTTTGTCTTTTATATTATCTTGATATTCTATTTCTGTCTTGAGTTCTTGTGCTCTGATCATTACAATTTCTTGGGTGTCTAAAGCTTCGACCCATCCTCGATTAGATTTTACCGTGGTTTGTCTTTTTGCATTTTTTTAAAATTATCAAACCAAGGTAATTCTCTGTGATATTTATCAAAATGATTGTGTACAAAATATAAAGAAAGTTTTTGTCTTATATTCTAAGATTCTAAGCATTTTTTTTTCTTCTTTTTCTTGAAGTGCTTTGGGACATGTAGAATAGCATACTTTTTCAAAAATTAATATTTTGATTTCTTGTGGTAAGCTTTTTCCTTGTATCAAAAGTTCTTATAGTAAATCAATATGGTCAATTATGGTTTTGTAATATTCAATCATTAAACGACATACATCACTAAGACAAAAAGCATGTAAATACATATGACTAGAAAATATGTAAATAAGGAAGGAATCTATACCGTCTCTCATTGTTTTTAATAATTTTTCAAAATCTAGTTGTTTCATTCTATCAATAATTGGCTTTAATTTTTTATAGCTTGATTACTATACTCTCTTGCTAATTTATAGTTTTTTCTTTGTTTTATTTTTGTATAAAATCTATTTTCAATATTCTTGGTTACTTTTATTAATCTTTTATTTTTACAAAATTTATATCGGATTCCATTATAGTGTAATATTAGATTTCTTCTGAAATCATATATTTTTGATAAACTTTTAGGAAATTGGTCATGTAATTTTTCTAGAATTAATATTTTTATGTCTTTAGGTAAATATTTATTTTCTTTTTATAATTCCTTAGGGATTTCAATATTTTTTATAATAGAGATATTATATCAGAAATATGATTCTAAAATATAATCATCATTATAAGAATACATAAACAAATATTGAGTGAAAAGAAAGTTTTCAAAAGCAGTAATTATTTTCTTAACTTTAAACTTGGCTAGATTTTTAAGAGAGAGCTTAAGCGGAGATTATAATAATTTTAACTGTCCTACTCAATACTATCAAGTTTGGTGAATATGAGATCAATGCCAGGTGCATATGCAATCCTATATGATGCAAGAATTATTATTATTATTATTATTATTATTATTATTATTATTATTATTATTATTATTATTATTATTATTATTATTGTAACAACCCCCGTATTTCTAACCCGAGATCTGTATTTCAGGTCCGAGAACCCGAAGGTCTAGTTGGGTAAATTTGTGGAGTGTCCAGATAGAGGTCCATGATCCGTACCCTGAACCCATGGATCTGGATCCTTTGTCTGAAGAGCCTGCCTTGCTTGGTATTTGGAATTCTGGAAGTTAAGTGTTGTTCGGAGATGTCCGGAATGAAGGTAATATCTCCCCCATCTCTTCTTTAGGGCTAGGTTGGCCTTGGGTATCAACCCCCCAGCAAAAGCACCCTTGTATGGCTAATTTCATGGGGGCGGTTGCTAGTGGCGGTCGATTAAACCAAGCGACCGCTGGGAGCGACCACCCGGTCTGTTTTCGGAGTTTTTGCCCTATTCTGCCCCCTGACTTCTATAAAAAGTAACCCTCGTCTAAATAACAAATATTTTATTCGTGGTTGCTAAATTTGGAGGTTAGACGGCTGCAGGGAAGCTTCGAAAGTGGATCTAAAGTGCTGGTAGTGACTTGGAGATCAGTCCTTCCCTTTTTCTGGCTTTCTGGCGTGAGGTAATGAATTTATCCTTTGTTCTTTACTCTCTTTGTCTGTTAATTTAGTGTTAACCCACCCCCTCGTCATGGTGGTTACCCCTTTTGATCATTTTGACTCTCTTTCCAATCTACTTGAGATGAATTATCCGTAAACGAAACCCTGCTTTCGTGAGAAGGATAATCCAGTCAAGGGGAGAGTTCTGGGTAACCCAATGATGGTAAGTGCTAGGATTTTCTTCACCCTTTGGCTTTGGGAGTATTAGATTTGAGACTTAGGTCATGATTACTCGAAATCCGGATTGAAAACGAGTGATCAGAAGCCTGAGTTTCGGATTGAAACTCTCTGTTTTTGGGGCGGTCACTAGTGGCGGTCGCTCAACTTAAGCGACCGGCTGGTAAACAGAGACCAAATGACTTTTGGTTCTGATTCTCTTTTATTCAATTAACTTATATAATATTGTAACACTGTGTTTAGGTATACTCTGTTTGAAAAGAAAGACTTGTAATAGTTAACGGATCTCTTTTTACGGACAGTTTACTTATATGCAGGTAAGGACAATTCATTCTATCTTTTGAATAGACTTGTAATATGCTAATCTAGTGTCTATTAGAAATTGTATTTCTTTATATATGTTGCTGTATTCATGTCTTAAATATAAATCATGTTATTTTACTGTTGTTTGTCTTACTTACATACAGTTGGAGATGGAAATAGCATGTGCGGGAGCACCTGTGGCTGCATGGAGTGCGCTTATCGCACCTATTGATGGTCAGAGAAGGAAGGTGGTCAGAAAGTTCGCTCAACGAATAGAGAAGAACTGGAGAACACCCTACCTTGAGATTCATGAAAAACACTTTTTAAACTTAGAAAAGGAAACTGGGAAGAAATTGATATTTTGGTTTACTTCTGCTGAACCTTTATTCATTTTTATTCATTATTTCTTTCCTTTTGTTATTGTTATTGGAGTATTTGGACTCTTGTAATTCATTTAATTCAATTATTGAACATTGTTTGCTTTTGATTATCTTTATTTGTATTTAATATTGTTGATAGACTAGAACCGTGGATCCTATGGCGGATCACTCCCACGGGTTGTTGGGCGGGTAACCGAGACCGGCGGGTGGGGTGTGACAATTATTATATATTTTTTTGTTAAGAACAACAACTCATTTCTTTTTTAACTCTTCCTTAATCTCATATCTTTTTCTTAAGTCCTTCCACCTTGGCCACATTGCTTTTTTCAAAGTACACAACAAACATGGTTTTACAGGACTTTATGCCAAGTACCCTGAGACTTTCGACATACTTTCTGAGACTAAGGAAGTGCTATCTAGAAATGAACTATGCTCTGATACTAGGATTGGGAGGTGTATATGAAATCACATCCACATGGCCAGTTTTTGGCGTGACTAGTGGCATGCGTGAATACTTACAAGAAGATTAAAGAATGTACAAATGGTAATCTACTAATGCATGCCATGTAAAAAATTGTAGAGGGGCCTAAGAGATGATAGATGTACGACTGTAGGTATACCATCTCAAATCCTTCCTCTATGAAATTGAGAGAAATAAAAGAAAAACATGCTGTTGATTTACATCTTTAATAGGAGAATACCATGAGTGTATGATGTATATAATACCACAAAGATGGTTATATATAACATCAGTTTCTGTGGATAAAAAATATATGTTGTTGATAGTAAATCCACACATTCTAAATAGGGATACAGTAAAAGGAGTCCTAACCAGATGCAATACTAACATTTGAAGTAATCATATTTTGACAAACTTGAAATAATACTACAAAATTTGAGACAAAGTGAAAAAAAAAAAGAAGGTACAATTCAAACTCAGAGACATACGTTAAAATTAATGCAATTCATTTCATTTTAACACATGAAATGTTAAAACTTAATCATTTGATTATGACTCATAGTCAGTCTCCAATTCTATGCCTTGATCATCAGCAATTTATGTCGCATATGCATTCCACATTTGTTATGTCAGGTCATTTCAAAATGATTCTACATCAAATGTGTGGTCTTTGTCGTTGTCTTCATTTTCATCAGACTCACCATCTTCCTAATCTTCACTCATGTGAGGTGCAAAAGAGGAACCTGTTGTTATCCCTGACTTCTCCATCCCCTCCCCAGCAAGTCATTCCTCCTCTTCTTCAATAGTGTTACGGTTCAAAATGTGATTGTGAAACAATACACAAGCTATGACAATCTTATCTTGAGTTGTCAATATCTTAAAATGTTTCTTCAACTAACTAAAAGCACCTTCTATGACATAGTGTAACTTTGTGTGCCTCAAGTTAAACAACTCATTTGCATTTTTGGGTCTTTGATTTCCCCTCTTCCATTCCTTGAGATGGTACCTAACATTCCAATATGGCATAAAAAAAGCTCTCTCGTTGACAAAACCAACATCTGCAAGATAGTATTTACCAGCTGTAACCACTAATTTTCCATCTCCATTTCTATGAATAGCATTGTCCAAAATGCAAGAGTCGATGGCAAACCCTTCCCAACCATCAAGTATATATGTAAACTTTTTGTCATGGTTGTATGCAGCTAAAATGTTTTGTGTAATATGACCTTTTCTATCACGAAACTTCTTATGTTGTTCAAGGAAGACCCATGCTGATATATGGGTTTCATCAACGGCTCCAATACAATCTCTAAAGAATGGGTAGAAGCTCTTGTGGTTCTCTGCTATCTTTAGATGTGCGGTGAGACTAGGGGTTTTTAGAAGCAATGGATACAATTTTATCATTAAGTCTAACACTTTATTAAAGTGTCGACTAATTGTCTCACCAAAATACCCAAAAGTGTTTAAAGTTGAATTTTTAATGTAATGTCCAACACAATGTAGGAACATTATCACTTGTTCCTCAACTAATACCAATTTATTGTCTTGTAAGATCTCCCTCGTACACAACAAATGAACCAAGCTATGAAACTATTTTTTGCTCATTCTTGTTAGGTCACGACATATACGCCATCGGTTCCCTCCCAAGGTATCTTCTTATATATTGGTCCATTATGATGACAACCACAATGACCACCATAATAAGTATCAACTCAATGCGGTTGGGGAAGACACGATCTCTTGGGTAAGCCATTTTCCAACAAGATGAGTATCGGATTTAGGCCTGAATTGTGACTAAAGGGAAAATATATAGATTAAAATTGGATATAGATCTTATATGAAAATAAAGGATTATCAATGGAGATCTCCAACTAGGAAGGAAATGTATCTATATGTACCTAAACATGAGAATCTTAAATTGAATTGATTGCTTTGAAAGATATTCAAAGTAATAGGGCAATGATTCTTGTATCAACACATGAAGACATCTAATTGAGTATTATCCAACAAAATGTTACTAACCTTAGTAAGACACCTGTTAGGAAAAAAATAAAAGCAAAGGAAAGGAAATTAGGAGCAATGGACAATAGGGACAACCTTCTAAGAAGTTGGAACTAATCTAGGTGAAAATTATACTCGCAATTCTAGAGCAAACTGTTTCATAATTCTAATGAGTGATTCATAAGGGATATTACAAAGTGATAAAGTAGATACATGCCTATGAACAAAAAACAAAATTGGGAACCTTGGCTCATAAGGCCAAGTTTGTCCCTTAGGCAGAGTGCTTAATCTACCGCAGTTAGTTCAAACTTCCTTATTACTTGAAAGTAACTCTTGTCACTGTAACCTTGATAATTCATGGTAAGTTTAGCTATTAGATCTACTTACTCTTCACTAAAATGCATTGAAGTTGTCAAGGGTTAAGAAACATCTTACTAGTACTAGAATTTGTCAATTGCAACTGTTATTCTTCAGTCCAACTAGAATTTTCTTTTGCAATTATATATGTTAACAAACATAGTTGGGGGCTTGTTTTCTCTTAATTTTTGTTGCTTATAATTGGTGAGTAATCTAGACACTGAAAATTAATTTTGATTAGGCCATGAAAACAAATGAAGTAGTAAATTCTATTGCAGTTGTTAATACCCAGTTAGCATGAACAGTAGAGCATGTAGTTTACCTTGCAAGCATGAACCTGAATTATGTCTCCACTAACTGTTATCTAATGCAACTATGAGCTTAACCAAGTGGGATAATTAAGCTTAATCATTTAGGTCCTAATTATCATGTCTCTTAAAAGGGCTGCAAAAATTCAAGGGTAGAGTGGCACATTTAAGGTGATCTCCCTTGCATTTAGTACATGCTGATGGATACGTTAAGCAACAAAAGAAACACACCTGAAGCCAAAAAAAAATTAAATGATATGCATATATTACAGAATAAGTACCAAACAGAATCACAATTTCAGTTCTAAAGTCAAATTTAAACCTCAGGGTCATACCAACTTACACTTTGCATGGACCCAAATGACCTCTTCAAATTTCAGTCCTCTGCTGGTGAAACAATTTCCAGGTGGCTATAACAAAAACATCGTTGATTCAAGAAGTAGTTGAGCAGTTGTTCAATTCTATCAAAATCTAAGGATTGAAGAGGAAGACAAACCCAAAAATTAGGAAAGCAATCAAAGACAACAGTTCAGTCAAAGTTGTTAGTCTCCATTTTCTTTTCAAAAAGCTTAAAAAAAAGGGGGGGGGGGGGGGGGGAATGGATAACAAAGAAAATATAATATGAATGGAACAATGCCATAAGTCCCATGACTCAAACCATTCCACATAACGGTCGCGTCCTTTATATGACATGTATTTATAGTTCAATTCTCTCTCCTCTTTTGAGTGTTCTGCTCCGCCCCTGGCGTGATTATTCTTGATACAAAATCGGTTTCATTGTCGGCACTGGCATCTTACTCGCTCTAATAGCCTGTAACTCTCGCCTTATTTCTGGAATCCATTTCATATATGGCGAGCTGCTCATGCCCACCGCCTCCAGAACATATGCCACCTGACCCTCAAGAAGGCGTTTACGTCGACGATGATCTTGAAGCTCAGGTTCTATACTCTCAGGCAGTAACTTTGGTAGGAAAAGTCATTGAATCTAAGAGATACCGCATTCAGGCGGTTACTGAAGGTTTGCTAAACGGCTAGAACCTGCGAGGCAAAGCACTGGTGCTACCTAAAGGTGAGAATGTATTCCTATTTCATTTCGAACTGGCTCTTGATGCTCGAAATGTATTAGAAGAAGGCCCCTGGTCTGTTAATGGCAATCTCATCGTAATAGAACGCTGGAATGTCCATAGCATCTGGAATTTTTCCCATATTGATTTGTGGATTCAAATCCATGGGGTTCCAACCGAACTTCAGGTGGTATCACTGGGTTTTCAGCTGGCCAGAAAAATAGGGAAACCGCTGAAAGGAATGGTTCTTCATGGTAGCCAGTTCGGTGAACAGGTGAACTTCATTAGAGTGAGAACTTCTGTTGATATAAATGCACAGTTGAAATCATCCATTCCTTTGCTCCGTCGGTTTGGTGAGCATCAACTTGTGAGTTTCCGATATGAACGTTTACCAAACTTTTGCAATTTTTGTGGTTACTTGGGCCACGAAGTTAACCGCTGTTTAGCTCATGAAGAAGCAGAAAAGAAACATACTGAGGAACACCACTGCTCAGTGGAGGATTTTTCCGAGGAGTTTCAACACATATACTTTGAATCTTCTCTGTGAGCTTCGGTCCCTAACGCTCGGTTGCTGGAAAGAGCGAAGATAATACCTTCCGGAGCCGGAAGTGATCGCTGCTATGCATCAAACACCTATCCGACAGGCCCCAACAATACCTGCAGTACGGATCTGTACACACAGGTACAACAACTACCCGCTCTGTCCCCTGCCACCATTATCTCTGCCACCACGTCTCCTGCCATGCAGCCTTTCAACCCATCCATCCCTAATATTCCCAATCCTTCTATCCCCATTAACGTTCACAACAATCAGCAACATGGCATCCCCACCCCACCCAAATCTCCTCATATGCAACAACCTAGTCTCCACATCAATCCCAATGCTTCCACAATCCCATCAGCCCTCTCACCCCACATGGCATGTACTTCTTCTCCTCACATTCATCCCATTTTCTCTCAGAACACGTCTTTACCTTTTCAACAGCCAGTACAACCATCTTTTAGATCCATCCCTGTCCTTCCTTCAGACCTAGCTGGCCCAACGGCCAGATTTGACCCATGCCATTCTCCAACTACTTCCCCAATTAACTGGAGTATCCATTTCTGACCCGAATAACCCATCTTGCCCAGTCCCCCCACCAACTCTATACCTACCCCAACCCTCTCCAATCTGTAGTGTTGGCCCATCTGCTCTGGCCCATTCTCAAGCCCATCCCCAACACTACCCTTTAGTAAATTGTGAGGCTTGTCTCTTCTCAAGCCCAACTACAGTACCCACCTCAATCTGATCCATCCACTCTTCAACAGTTAAATATTCCCAAACCCAACTCACCTTCCATACCTTCTGAGAGCAACTATGTGAACCAGAACCCTCACAACCCTACATCTTCTAAAGCCAAGCGTCCACGTACAAGTCATCCCAATGAAAAGCCTCCCTCTGACTCATCTCTTATGGCCTATGATCCCAATGCACATACCACTGGACAACATTTTTTAACCGAAGGCTCCGTGGAAGTACGAATGGACGTACCCCACGGGCAGCATTAAAGATTCTCAGTTGGAACGTTCAAGGGATTGGGAACCCTTTGACACGTCGGGCTTTGAAGAGTTTGATCAGAATTGAACAACTAGATATTATCTTTCTTATGGAAACAAAAACTGCAACAAACAAATGGAAGAAGTGGTTACAATCTTTGAGGCTATATTCACATTTTCACATCTCACCAATGCACAAAAAAGGTGGCTTATGTCTTCTCTGGCAGAAACATCTGAATGTTCAAATCCTTTCAGCAGACCCCCATGTGATTGACACATCTGTCTCAGTTCTTAGAGAAGAGCCTTCTTTCTTATCTTTCATATATGGCCATTCTGTCCAGACCAATCGCAAGTTCATATGGGAGCAAATCACTAAGATGGGAGAAGCTCAAAAAGACCCTTGGATGTTAATTGGAGATTTTAATTCTCATCTACTCTGGCAAGAAAAGCAAGGAGGTAAAATGGGTCTCTCTTATGATTGCACTTCATTTCTTGAATTATTAAATAATTGTGGTTTACTTGACCTTGGTTACAAAGGGCCCTCCTTTACCTGGACAAATAAAAGAGCAGGTTGTGCCAACATTAGAGTTCGGCTGGATAGAGCTCTAGCTAATTATTCATGGCAATCTTTATACCCAGATGCAAGTGTGTTTGTGAAACCATGTTACGGTTCGGATCACAATCCCATTCTCCTTGATACGATAGGCGGTAGTTGTCATGACAAGCGTCCTTTTCGTTTTGAGAACACTTGGTTTCGGCATCCACAATGTAAGGATTTGGCACATTATGCATGGCACAAACAGGTCCCAGGTTCGAGTGGCCATACAAGTATCTCAGAAAATGGAAAATTGTCAAGCTGAGTTCAAAATATGGAACAAACAAACTTTTGGCCATATTCAGACCAATATTCGGAAATTGCAACAACAGTTGGAAAAACTTCCTTCAATCTAATGATAAATTATTCGGAAGAGGAGGTTGACCGAATCATCGAATTGCTTGATGAAGAATTAAGAAGAGAAGAAGAGTTATGGCTACAAAAATCTCGCATAGAGTGGCTCAGGGGTGGAGATGCCAATACCGCGTATTTTCATGCATGTACAATTCAGCGTAGACAGTTCAATAGAATTCTACATCTTCGTACAAAAGAAGGTACTTGGATTTCTTCTACTGCTGGTATCGAGGATCTCCTTCATGATCATTTCTGTGAAGCTTTTACGTCCGAACCCATTGACCAAAATGCCTTGCAACAACTTCTACAATCGGTGCAACCAGTTATATCTACAGATATGAATGCTTCTATGTGTGCCATGCCATCTGTGGAAGAAGTCAGAATCGCTTTATTTGCAATGGGTCCGTTGAAGGCCCCTGGCCCCGATGGTTTGCCTCCCATTTTTTCCCAGAAAATGTGGGACTCCATTCATGGTGATATTCTTAATTTTGTTCATGAATTTTTTATGACTGGATGCATGAATGCACTATTGAATGTTTCTTACATTTGTTTGTTGCCTAAAGTTGATAATCCCAAAACCCCCGAACAGTTTCGACCAATTAGTCTTGGGGGTGTCTTGACTAAATTGATTTCTAAGATCTTTGCTATTAGGTTACAGAAATTTTTGGATCAAGTGGTGTCACCATTTCAATCGGCTTTTATCCCATCCCGTTTGATTTCGGATAATATCTTCTTAGCACACGAGGTGTTTCATTACATCAAAAGGCGGAAAAAAGGCAAAAAAAAAATTTCTTGCTCTCAAACTTGATATGAAGAAGGCCTACGATCGTGTGGAGTGGTCGTTCTTGGAAGCTATGTTGTTGAAGCTTGGTTTCTCACCTCGATGGGTCTCTATGGTTATGAGTTGTGTTACATCGGTATCATATCGGTTGTTGATTAATGGTCATATTAGTCAGGATATTACTCCAACCAGGGGTATTCGGCAAGGAGACCCATTATCACCAGCTTTGTTTATCCTATGTGCACAAGGACTTAGTGCCATTATCAAAGATGCAGAAGATGCCAGCCTTATTAGAGGCATTCGGGTAAAGAATCGAGCACCCCCTTTATCCCACCTTTTGTTCGCTGATGATTGTTTATTGTTTTCGGAGGTCAATCTTGATGCAGTTTGTAATCTTAAAGCATGTTTGGATCTCTATTGTAAGGCGAGTGGCCAGGCCATTAATCTTCAAAAATCCAATCTCTTCTTTAGCCCAAATACACATATGAAATTCTGCAGATGGTTCTCTAGGGTGTTGAAGATTACATATGCTAAAGGTCCTACTTGATATTTGGGTCTCCCATCAGAGATTGGTACATCTAAAGCACAAGCATTTAAAGAGGTTCTTGCAAGGGTTACTTCTAAACTTGAAGGCTGGAAGGTTCGGCTCCTCTCCCATGCCGGTAAGGATACACTTCTAAGATCTGTAGTTTTTGCCTTACCACAATATGCAGGTGCACATTTCAAGCTTCCCAAATCAATTCACAATCAAATAAAAAAATTATCAGCCAACTTTTTCTGGGGAAGCACAATTGAGAAGCATAAAACCCATTGGATTTCATGGGATCGTCTATGTAGATCCAAACAATCTGGAGGATTGGGCTACAAAGACTCTGGCGTTGCAGAATTTAGCATTACTTACTAAAGCTGCAGCTAGAATTTGGAAGAAACCATCTTCCCTCTGGGCACGCTTTCTTAAGGCTATATATTTCCCACGATCTGATTTCTTATCTGCAAGTGTCAAGCAAGGTGATTCATGGGCTTGGCCAAGTCTTTTCAAAGGAAAAAAAAATTTGTGCAAACACATACTTTGGCGTGTGGAAACAGGTGATGAAGTGGACATTTGGCATAGCAAATGGGTTCCTACAAATACTAATTTTAAGCTCCACTTTCCTCCACCAGTAGGATGCTTACTTCAGAAGGTTTCTGAACTCATTGACCCTATAACAAGAAGCTGGAATTCAGAGTTGATCAATACAACCTTCCAACCCAATGATGCTTCGGCCATCTTGTCTATTTCACTTCGAATCTTCCCAGGTGAAGACCATTTGTTTTGGATGGGTTCGCAATCAGGAAATATCACGGTTAAAGCGATTTACCACAATCTTATTCAAGAGAAAGACGACCTACAGGTGGCTGCGGCATCCTCTTCCCATCTCCCTAGTTGGAGAACCATATCAAAGTCGGCTTGGAAATTTATATGGAAAGCTCCGGTGGCTCCAAAAATCCGTTTCTTTATATGGCGTTTGGTGGCAGGTGGACTACCTACAGGTGCGGCAATGAAGCATAGACATTTCATGATTGATACAGATTGTCGTCGGTGTGGTGAGGAAGATGAGTCTACTCTACATTTCTTATTTCAATGCCCATTTGCAAAGATTGCATGGCTGGTTAGCCCATTGGGATACAGGGTCCATGAAAATGGCATTGATGATATCAAAGATTGGTTACAACTACTCCAGCAAACAAACTTTGGATCAGGTCACGACTCGAAACAAGGATTGGCCACGGTTTTTTATATGTGTTGGTTTCTCTGGAAGGCTAGAAATGACATGGTTTTTGAAAATAACTTGTGGGCTCCTCAACAAATTGGATCTATTGCATGGAGTAAGGCCCACGAGTATTTACAAGCCTATTCAACATGTCTTAATACTCCTTTCCAATCTTTTCCTATGTCTGCCTCCAGATGGATGCCCCCCCCCAGCAAGGCCTTTTTACAAAGTCAATTCGGATGCCACTTTTGACCATAATAATAGAAAAGTGGGCCTGGGTTTCATCATGCGTGATTGGCAAGGTGTACCAATTTTTGCAGTATCTCAACCCGGCTCTGCATCATCAGTTTTAATGGCAGAGGCGGAAGCTATGAGAGAGGCAGCACTTCACTCGTTAGCTGAAGGTATTGACCATGTTATTTTTGAATCAGATTGTGAAGTGTTAATCTCAATCCTACAATATCAGAAGCTGGCGCCTATTTCGATCCATGCATTCATAGAAGACATTCGACACTTAAGCTCTGCTTTCGAAGAATGCCGTTTTTCTTTCGTTTCTAGGAGATTCAATCATGTATCGGATCACCTAGCAAGGAGGGCCAAGTCACTTTCAGGCATGACTAGTTGGCCTTTATCCACTCCTTGGCTACAGAATATTTGTAACTCTGTTTCCTCGGCTTTGCCTTAATAAATTCGTCTGGTTTACCAAAAAAAAAAAAAAAACCATTCCACATAACATGAAAATGGTTTTTCTAAGAGAGAGACAAATTCAATTGATAGATAGATTTGGATATCAAGTCAATACATGAACATTCAATATATATTAGTATTAGACATTCATTATCAAACCATAACTTCACAAAACAAAGGACAAACGTAGATTAAATATAGGTTCAAGTTCCACTTCTAACACAAGATTAGATATACATTAAATAGGTATCTACAACATCACCAACTTCCATCTAATTCATTGGGTCCAAAGAAGGCGAAAAGCTCAAAAAATAACAAAAGCAACTCCAAATAAAACCATGAAACAGAGAATATTTCAAACAAATCGTTGATGCTTGCCTTTGATTTGGTGGAAGCCAAATAAGAAGAAGATGCAAGACCAACTTGATTTGGCAGAAGCCAACGAAGAAGAAGATCCGAGAGACTTGCAGCGAGAGTTGCAGAGAGACAACTCAAGAGTCAATCGATGGTGTTCGTCTTTCTCGTGAGACAAGAGACTAGGGTTATGAGTCAATGGACATCGCCTTTCTCAAGATTTTGCAGAAGAAGAAGAAGATCTGAGAGACTTGCAGCGAGAGTTGCAGAGATACAGCTCAAGAGTCCATCGATGGAATTTGCCTTTCTTGCGAGACAGAGACTAGGGTTGAGAGTCGGAGTTTGTCTTTCTCACAATACAGGGTGATTCCATAGAATCACCCATATTTATACCATGCTTGAATTTTCATGATTCTATTGGAAAACCACTTCTTTCATGGAATCACGTTTTTTACACTAAGTTGTGGAATCTATTGTATTCCATGGAATCACATTGATTCCGAGTCAATATAGAACCAAACAGTTTTTTTTTTTTCTTCTTTGAATCATGATTCTCTGGAATCTGATTCCAGAAAATTACAAAAACCAAACACAAGCTAAAAGATACTCTCAGACATGCTATTAAAAATTAAGAAAACACCCATTAATAATGTGAGTTGTGTTGATACGAAATCCCGCTCGTCCTTCCCTGTCACGAACCTGCAAAATACGTGCTCGACCTTGTGTGGTCGAGGTACGTCTCCGACAAGCAAGTCAGTACCAATCATATGATTTCAACTACTCAATAGAGAATTCAAGTAATTGATCACACAGAATATGAATACTTACTACATAAAGCCTGCCTGAGGTGCTTATATAGTTTTTGATATCAGAGTTAGACTCCGAATATAACTCTAAGAAGAGTTGTCTTAGGAAAGTAACTCTAGAAAGAGTCTTTTACCTGACTGATCCTTTCTAGGAAGTTGGCAGATGATAGAAGTTTATCCTGATCGGGTACTCTTGACACGATGGTCAGACCGTCCATTAACACTATGGTCGAGACAACTGTATTGAACCCGTTGGTCGGACCGGTCAGGGTAGAATGACTATTTTAGTCATTAACAGAAGCCCCCCAGTCCATTGGAGTCGAGGACAGTGTGTTCAACCCAAGGGATTACATTACTCCCGTGCAGGGTGTCCTTGATCGGTCCGAACAGGTACCTCCTTTATTTCTTCTTCTACATTTCTTCTTCTCTGCTTTTTCATTTTTGCATTTCTTGAGAAAACAGAATTTGCTATTGCCGCTACGGAAGCTCTTTCTTGCCTCTTATTTTGAGGTTTCTGCTTCGCTTTATTTGTTGTAAAATTCCTTAATTAACCTTGATCATGGTTTTCACATTTTTTGCAACTTTATCGGAGACTCCTTTGCTTTGTCTTCTTGACCCTGGTTGGTCCTCTTTTCACTCGAGTAGTTTTATCTTGGATTGTCTTTTAACGATTCACGTCACGAAGTGATTCGAAGGTGGGTCCGAACAAAAGGATGCCAGAAGTTTGTGTCAAAGGTTGTTGTGCCCGGTTTTAGGTATGGTTGCCGTGCAGCCTTCGCGAGTATCATCGGTGAGTTCCGTGGTCTTGATCTTCAAAAGCTGGAAAAATATATTGATCCAAGCATCTTTGATGATCTCAAAATTCCCCAGCCAGCTTGGGCGGTGGGTAAAAAAGCTTTAGCATTTGAGGTACAGGATTCTCTTGACTCCGATTGGGAGCCGGCTCCTGAGGAGGAAGATAATGCCGGTCCTTCGACGAACACTGATGGAATCGGACAGAAGTCTTTGGTTAACGTGGCAACCAAATAGTTGCTTTCACCGGTCTTTTATTTTGAACCATCTACTGCCTTTGTTCGGTAGTTTAATGATATGGTTTTTGACACTTCGTCGGTACCTAATGCTTGTTCGGTGTGTCGAAATAATGCCACTTGTTTATTCGTAGAAAGTCCCGTACAAGGATAGATTGCTTGTGCTTCACAAGTAATTTTGATTGGGTAAATATCCCAAATAAATGAGTATGTGGCTGGTACTTTGCTTTACTTACAACCTTTGCTCCTTGATACTGAACAAGTGGGGGATGCTGGTCGTTCTTGGCATGTATTTTTATCATTGAAGCCATGTTGCTCGGTAAGGCAAGGTCTGTTCGCTCATGGCGTGTTTCTTTATCATGCGAAGCCATGCTGTTCGGTATAGTAGGGTTTGTTCGGTCATGAACTGAGTAGCTGTTCGTCAACAACTAGTCGTCCATAACCCCTACCTCCCGGGCATGGTAACTTCGATCATGATTTTGAACTGCTCGTGCCTAAGGAATGTTAGGTCTTTCTTGCCTATTGATTTTAGGTCTTTTCTGCCTAAGTAGTATCTTAGGTCTTTTCTGCCTGAGAATTTCAGGTCTTTTCTGCTTGAGAGTTTCAAGTCTTTTCTGCCTAAGAGTTTCAGGTCTTTTCTGCCTGAGAGTTTCAGGTCTTTTCTGCCTGAGAGTTTCAGGTCTTTTCTGCCTGAGAGTTTCAGGTCTTTTCTGTATGAGAGTTTCAGGTCTTTAGCACGGGGAGTTTCCTCAGGATATTGCCCTGCTCTTTCTTTCTCGAGCAGGGGGAGTTCCCTTAGGATACTAGCCTCCTTTTTCTTTCTCGAGCAACGGGAGTTCCTTTAGGATACTGCCCTATTTTTTCTTTCTTGAGCAAGGGGAATTCCTTTAGGATACTGCCCTGCTTTTTCTAAGAATGAGCAATGGGAGCTCCTTTAGGATACTGCCCTGCTTTTTCTTTCTTGAGCAAGGGGAGTTCCTTTAGGATACTGCTCTGCTTTTTCTAAGAATGAGCAATGGGAGCTCCTTTAGGATACTGCCCTGCTTTTTCTTTCTTGAGCAAGGGGAGTTCCTTTAGGATACTGCTCTGCTTTTTCTAAGAATGAGCAATGGGAGCTCCTTTAGGATACTGCCCTGCTTTTTCTTTCTTGAGCAAGGGGAGTTCCTTTAGGATACTGCTCTTCTTTGTCTAAGAATGAGCAATGGGAGCTCCTTTAGGATACTGCCCTGCTTTTTCTTTCTTGAGCAAGGGGAGTTCCTTTAGGATACTGCTTTGCTTTCTCTAAGAATGAGCAACGGGAGCTCCTTTAGGATACTGCCCTGCTTTTTCTAAGAATGAGCAATGGGAGCTCCTTTAGGATACTGCCCTTCTTTTTCTAAGAATGAGCAATGGGAGCTCCTTTAGGATACTGCCCTGCTTTTTCTAAGAATGAGCAATGGGAGCTCCTTTGTGAAGCCTAATTTCATAGGGCTTACTTGTTTGTAAAGCCTAATTTCATAGGTCTTACTCTTTTTTATGCCTAACGGACTTAGGGCTTTTTTCTGCCTAAGGAACTTAGGGTTTTTTCCCTGATGCTGGTCGAGTAGAGTTATTGATCTGGTCGAGCAGCGTCCTTCCAATGTTAGTCGAGTAGGTTGATTGTGGTCGACTCTTAGGTTTCTAGTATAGTAGTCTTTTAGACTTGTATATCTAGACCTCTTTCGCCGAGCATGGCTACTTGTCACTTTTCAAACCTTTTATGCTCTGTGTACAAGAAAGTCGAGATGTGAGATGTTTATCTCTCTTTACTCCCCTGAGCATGATAGGTCAAGTATTTTTTGAGCTATTATGCTTCATCCAGCTAAGAACTCTTGCTTGTATGTAGAATTCCTTTCTTCCGATCAAGTATGGTCGACTATCTCGAGCTCCCATACTTGTAACTTTGATGATATTTTGCTCTCAAAAGCTTTGAAAATACTATATATGAGGCTTTTGTTGTTGAAGCTAAATATTCAATCATGCATCAAATGCAAAAAGAATTTCTGCAAATTGAAGATCAGAAAAAGAAATAATGATAAGAAATCTCTGATATAGAGTCATCTTCTCTGAAGAAGGTGATAACATCTCTTGAAGGATCTTTGCTGTTAGAACGAGAACTCCACTTTGAAAATATTATATATAGTGAATAATCCCGATCATGCACCATTAGAAGAATAGTAACAATCATATAGATAAATAGATCTTCCGGGAAATCCATAGAGAAAAATAGATGCCATATTTTATTTGGGATTGGGGAGGCCCCACAACTGTTGTTGCCACTTTAATATATCATCACCATGTTCCAGGTGTGAGTTTGTGAGTCGAGGAAGCCCAAAAAGTCATAAATTGATGATTAGAAGAATCTCCGCGAGCGATATCAATACGCCACAAAAGGGAATGAAGCCTCTTCAAATTCTGAATCATTTCTTCTTGAAGCAAAGCTCCATAGCTAAAGTGTTTGAATGGATTTGCTCTCTGCTAAGCTTTATAGAGCGATGAATCAGGTGGGCTACGATGGGATTAATAATAGCCCCATACCAATTTGGTGAAGTTTGATAGGACTGTCATTTTTGTTCTTCAACATCATTGCAGATTTTGTGGGCGATATATAAGAGGAGCCGATCTTGGCATTAGATAATCTTCAGATGTTGTTCTTCAACATCCTTAATAGTGCAAAAAGATATGTTGTTGAACAGAGGAACTATTAGAGAGAACTGCTGCCGATCTGTTGCGAATAAGAGGTTGCTCCTCTATGAGCATAGGGGTGGTGACACCTATGGCGACAGCTCCTTGATATCAATCAGGTTGGCATGTATGTTGAGTAGAATCAATGGTTCAGGTAGTTGTTGAGCATCTAGAAAGATAGCTGTGTAACAGAAAGAAGCAACTCCGGCTTCACCCAAAGTAGGCTAGAACCTTCAACCAAGTAAAAACTCCTTCAAATCATTTATAACCCTGGCTGCAAGTCTTCAAGGCTATATAAAATATCAGCACCTGGTTCTTGGCCGCATCTTTGATTAAGACGGTGTAGTTCTATCGCCTTGATCATTAGCGATGATATTAACACGATCGACATGAGCAGGTTGTTCTGATTCCAGTAGCTTAACCTTCACCTTTGCCAGCCATTTCTTTCATTTAGGAATCCATAAACACAACGCTGAAGTAAACTACTTCAAGTATTGATAGGCAATTTTGTCTCTTTCTTAGTGAAGAATTTACTACTGACAAATCTCCATGCTTTGGAAGTCATGCATGACCACCGCTTGTTCATTGTAGGAGCCACATTTTGAAATTGAAAAATACATCTGTAATTTCTCAAGCAAAGTGTCTATTCCCTTAATCTCCATAAAACCCAATAAATAATCACCGGAGCCATGTGATTTGATTTTTGGGACAGAATTGATGGAGCATAAATAATAGCAATTTCATTATTTATATGACGAACAATGCCAGCAGTGTAACTATGTATGTAGCATTGAAAAAAGATAATGAAAGCATGGATGTACCATGACATTTGTCAACAAGATTGGATTCTTAGCATACTTTATGGTCTTTTTAGAGTCATTCCAAAAGCACGGTGGCCATTTTTGTAACTCTATTGAGGAACCACAAAATCTCATAAAATGAACTCAATCATGGTGCTGTAGTTGCTGAACTTGACTAATCTATCACCTCATCAATGTAAGGTAAAATATCTTAAGGGCCTGTTTGGTTAAGCGAATCCAGAGATTTCTCTGGATTCACAAATGGGAGATTTTTACTTGTTTGGTTGTGTGAATCCCTAGATTCATGAAATCTAGAGATTCACATTTTTACACTAAAAACGTGAATCTGTAGATTTATGGGTATGAGGTGAAATCCCGCTCGTCCTTCCCTGTCACGAACCTGCAAAATACGTGCTCGACCTTGTGTGGTCGAGGTACGTCTCCGACAAGCAAGTCAGTACCAATCATATGATTTCAACTACTCAATAGTGAATTCAAGTAATTGATCACACAGAATATGAATACTTACTACATAAAGCCTGCCTGAGGTGCTTATATAGTTTTTGATATCAGAGTTAGACTCCGAATATAACTCTAAGAAGAGTTGTCTTAGGAAAGTAACTCTAGAAAGAGTCTTTTACCTGACTGATCCTTTCTAGGAAGTTGGCAGATGATAGAAGTTTATCCTGATTGGGTACTCTTGACACGATGGTCAGACCGTCCATTAACACTATGGTCGAGACAGCTGTATTGAACCCGTTGGTCGGACCGGTCAGGGTAGAATGACTATTTTAGTCATTAACAAGTTGCATGGACGGATAGAGAAATAAAGAGCGCGAGTTGAGCTGGTGAATTTAAAATAGAGGGTGAGGAAAATGTGTGAATATATAAATGCAATATTATTAGTTTACTTTTTTTGGTTAATAATTTATTAGCATACTCACCCACAGGGTTTTTTTTTTTTAATTTTTATTTTATTTTGTGCCAAAGGTGACAGATCTATCATTTTGTTTTCAGTGCAAATGGTTTTTTTTTTTTTTTTTTTGGTAGACAGTGCAAATGGTTTTCTGAAACCACTAATTTTGTATTGTAGAAACCGAGGAATAATAGAAAGCAGGAAAATCTCGCTGTCTTCCATTAAAATTAGTTCTCTACCTTCCTCTGAATAAATCACTAAAATGGAATTATGATTTAACACGTGCAATTGTTGGAGGGATGTCTTTTATAATTAAAACCTCGATCTTGCACCTTTTTCGGATACTTTTCAGTTGGACGCCCTAAAGTTCGGTCGAAGTGAGATTCAGCTAAAAGAATTACATCTTACAAAAGACTCCCGTGGTTTCAAAATATGATCAAATAACACCACGTTGTCAAATCTTGATGTCCTTTGTAACAAAGATTTGGGTTTTATTATGAATGAATAATTGGTCATTGCCTCATTGACATACACTCTCAAGAACTAGCAGCTGCCATCCCTATTCGATTCTATTCGATTCGAACGTTTTCTTTTGGATGGATGAATGAATGGTTAAAGCTTGAAGGAATCATTGGAATGGCTCTCTTCAACAATCTTGAACCCGTAGGTTGCTTTCTTTCTATTACAATTGATGCAAGTGTCTTGCGTTTTGTAGATCTTTCTCGTTGACCATTTTCTTCCAAAGAAATTTCAGTTTTCTTCTACGATTCTGTTATTAAAAAATTCGATTTGAGCGTTCGTATAGGAATTTTGGCAATATTTTATATCTCAGAAGAGATCGTCTGTGATAATCAATTGCTTGTTGTTGCTCCGAAAGCCTGTTCATTAGTGCAAGCTGATATGGAGAGTTTATGATCAGACCGGGTTCATACCTGGTCCGACCCTCGACCCCGGTCGAGACGGAGAAAACCGAATCGCTCTCGAGCGAACCGGATCCGGTAGATGGCTTGCTGAAGAAGAAAGCTTATTCGGCTGCAAGCGTGTTCTAATCTTACTTATGGATTAGGGTAATCACCCTAATGATGGCAGACTCAAACTGACGGCTGCGGATAATCATTATCGAAGGGATAACCATCGCATAACATAAAGGTTATCTCAGGAGTCCTCTACTAGCCCAAACTAGTAGAAGTCTATCGCTCAACGGATCTCACTGATAAGATCCAACGACTACCCGAAGAAGGCTCAAGTGCATCCAACGAAGGAGATTCGAAGGTACACTCTATATAAACCTCACTACCATACAAGGTGAGGGACGGATCAATCGATCGAAAAGAATACTATCTGAGACTCAAGTTCAGATACATACTGATAGACCTAAACTATCCGAGATCTGCTATCTAGATCACCTTTCCCAGTTCTTCATTCCTTAGCTCGTGCTTCTAGCGAGCCGTTTGTGATTAAGTTCATCAATCGACTTAGCCTTCGGAGGTGGACTCCCGACCCCAGCGGTCGGGCCACATCTGACACTTTCGTTTTGCAGGTCATCACGAGGAGATCTAAAGGCTGAGCAGATTTTGGACGCATCACAAGCCAATCTAACCTGCAAAACAACGTGCTTGACTGGGGTAGCCAAGGAATGCCTCTGACGACCAAGTCAATGAACGCTCACAGCTTTGGACACAAGTAGTTGAGCTCTCAATAGTCAATTTTAGTACTAAAGTGTGCATACCTGATTATGGTAGTGTATTGGTTTTATACTGATAGAGTATCTCCTTACAAAGTAAGACATTCCCCAAGATTTTATCCTTCGAGTCCCAGACAAACCTGAACGAGCAAATACTTCCCGGTTAGGAGTTTGTCATGTATGAGGATGCTCTCAAGAGGATGCTCTCAAGAGTGGGCTTTGGCTTCGCATCCACCCACTGTTTGCCGAGATCTTGTGTTACCTAGGAATGTGTCCGAGCATGTTGGTCCCAAACAGCCAGCGCAACTTGATCTATTTCTAGGGGTTCTGTCAGCAAGAGAATGTAGATGTCCAACCATCTCTGATCTTATTCCTTCATTTCTTCGTGGCCAAGAAGATGAAGCAGGATGGATGGTTCTACCTATCTAAGAGACCGTCTGGTCATTCCAGGTGGGATGGTAATTTTGTGGGAAATGGGACCATCCCATCGAACACCAAGGGATGACGTCCAAGCTTTTCTTCATAAGTCCGCCGACCACCCCACATTTTTCGACCTTATGGAGTCGAGGTCCTGCACGGGGGTCAAACGAACCTCCTACACTTAGCCCCCCAGAGGATAAGACGTAAGGGAAAATCCTTCAGATTCCAACTGAGGATAAGAGTCTTCATGTAGTGAACGTCTATTGCCCGGAGTACCCATAGATCCTCAAATTCTGGGGTTCCTACCTGGTAAGTTGGCGCCTGTTTTGGACTTATTTTTATTTGAACAACTATTATTGGTCGGGACTAATCTTTCAGTCTTTTTTTGTTGCAGCGTTCTTGAGCTCGATAGCTTGTGTAAAGGCTACTACTGAAAAATAAAGGAGAACGAGGAGAAGCACCAAGCCTGAAGAGGGCATCCAAGGGCAAAGCTGGTTTGTCTTCCACCCCTCCTCTCAGAGCTCCAAAGAAGGTTAGCTCAAGTAGAGAATCATCCGAGCAACCTTCACACCTCAAGAAGAGGCTTTAGACCTCACATCCACCCAACCAGTACCCTAACTGCGATACCAGGGTATGTGATCCACAGCCCGAAAGATCAGTTCAAGGCAATCATCCTTCCACATTCACAATAATATAATTGAGAACAAGACTAAATCAATGTGTAATATTATAAAAGAATAATCAAGGAAAGATTCATAGAAAGATTACATTCCAATCAGAGTGTGGAAAAAGATACCAAAAGAATAAATCAATTATAGAATGTAGTGGAAAATCACTCTATAACAGTAGGAGAAAAGTAGATCCAAACGTAAATGAAATTATAGCCGTCTCAAAAGTATAAGAAAAGAAATAAACTAAGTCCTAAACATAAGTCTCCTCAAATCTATAAATGGTATGTCTAAAGGTAAAGGCTTCAATATCCCGACGTTGACAGACAAGCAATAGAGTATGACTAATCTTGATAAGTTCCAACTTCACACTGATAGTCTTCACAGTCGTAGTCATAATAGCCAGCGCTTTGGGAACAATATGTGTTATCCGTCGGGGCTTCGTAGTACTGGTTCTCATAGTCATCAGTACTTACAGAAATATCTAACAAAGTTGTCCAAAAAGGAATGAGTTTCAAAAGAACTTAGTAAGGCAGTTCATTTCCAATATAACACATATAACATGATCGCAAAACATACAAGATGCATTATGATATGAGACAGTCATGCAAGTATGCTTCTAACTCTATGTATGCTGGTCTCTAGTGGCAGACATGCAAGTCATAGCACCATACTCCTCTAGGTAGGTCTCAGATCACTCTCGCTCAACCATCTCGGTATCTTGGGTTCTTCGATGGTAATTGGGTCCTGCATCCCTTTCGGACATTCCATGGCTGGGGTTTAGGTCAACACTATCGCTCACCACCATTGGTCTGAGTATTGGCGCATGTCAAGGTTAAATCTTAGCCCAATGCAAGTCATCTACTTAGTTATATCAAGTCAAGGTTAGATACTTCCATTCCTCGCCTCTCACGATCCTTTCCGGTATCCTTCCCGCTAGAGTCATTGTATCCTAGGGCACGGACCAACTTGGATAACTGACTCATTAGCCCTATTGGTCATCCAAAAATAATAGACGTAAGCTCTCATGTCCTCTCACAGGTTGGTTACTGGTCTTGAGTGCCCATGAACCCAAGTCTACTAAATGCAACCCTACCAATGAATGGCCCCTCACAATGTGATCCATGTCTTCTTAAGGGTTGGTACCGGTCTTGAGCGCCCACAAATCCCCATTGCTGCCACGGGTCACTCAGTCTCAATTCCCTTCCGAATCGGGTCTGATATAACAAGGTAACCTAGCCAAACACTACTAGACAAGCCCTAGGTATGTCAACCAGTAATCAAGGAAAGCGCCAATGGGCACCATAGGACTGGAGTCCAAAGACAGAAATATCAAAAGGACATTCCCCATTCCCCAATTACAACTTAGGCAAACACATCCCTAATTCAGTAATTCAGAATCATAACTAATAAATCATTTACATGAGTAATAAATAGGCATTCATAGTCAATATAAGTAAATGGATCACATGAGCATTATCCTACTATAGTTACAGTAGTTACAGTAGCAATATAATTATAAGCAAGTCTTAAAAACAGTAGTATGATCATGCAAATTCAATTCCAACATAAGCAATCATGTAATTTAGATTATTTGAGAACAAACGTCCTTACCTTAGTTAACTTCGTAAAACTCCAGAGAAAAGAATGAGGATAGGTCCAAAGTTACCAAAGAAACCCTAAACAAGCATAGGTTAGGCATTAGGAACAAACCCTCAAAGCTTGGAAGTGAAACGAATCAAAATAGCGCAACCTTGCTGTCACTGACTCTGTTGGTCGGTCATGCTTGGTCGCTCTAATCGACCAAGGGTGATCGATCAAGGTAGTTCTGTATGGATAGAGCCTCTAGATTTTTTATCCGAAACTCAACTTTCGGGATTCAAAACACTCTGAAATTTCAAGGGAAATTCTAAAATAGTTAACTAAGATTATCTAGCATAGTTTAAGCATCAACAATGGTCAAAGCAGTAGAATTTTAATTTAATCATAAACTAGGCTTCTATCGAAATCAATCCATGAATTCTACGAAAAGACCAATGAGAATTCACTCTAGGAAAGAAAGAACAGTAGATCATAGTAAAAAACTATCATAAGAATGAAGCTAACATGCTTTAGTAATTAAAAACTTAGAATGAATATTCATTCATGAAGATCACACTTGATTTCCCTTTGAGATCATCATGTGTTGATTCACAAAGTAATAGAGTGAAATGAGATTCACTTTAAAACCACAGAGATTAAAGAAGAGGTCATGATAATGACATAAGACCTTCCTCTTAATCACAGAGACAAGAATAAATCAATAAGAGAGTAGATCAATGAGAGAGTAAGAGTGATTACCAACCTTAAGGAAGAAGATTCGTCAAAGAACTTTGGTGAATGGTTGAGCATCTTCCAAAGCTCCAAAAAGAGTGCTAAGAGAGGGTTCCCACATTCTCTAGAGGCTTTAGAACATTATGGGGCAGTTTAACACGAAGTTATAATATATAGAGCTTCAAAAACCTAAAAACACAGGGATTAACAAAACAGTCCCTCGCACCTTTGGTCGGTCAGGGTTGGTCGATCTGATCAACCAGCAGACCTAAAGAGGCCAAAAATCAGGTTTTGGAAGTCCAAAAACCAAAATTTCAAAGGGGGCTTTTCCCAACTTAACCAAGAGTCTTACCTAGCATTGAGGGACCTTCCAAATGTGTCAAACTAGGGTCCAAGTCCATCAACCAAGCTCTTCCCCAACAAGTTGCAGTTTCTTTTCCAAGTCAAGTAAGGCTTCCATATAGGGGACTCCATCATCAATCTCTCTGGGTTCAGAGTCAAACACCATGGTTTCCACTGAGATGGCCCACAATTGTCTTCTACCTTCGCTTCGGTCTTCGGACCTACAAACAATTAGATTTTTGGATTAGGGTTTGGGCTGGATTTCACAAAGAGACCCTCAGTGGAAGATCGAGTTGAGGAGGTTCCATCCAAGCCTCAACTCCCTCCACACCAAGATCCATTCCACAGTTCTAATGGCGTCGAGCAGCTTAGGCCTAGCTAGTATCTCCACTTTTTGTGTAGCGGTGCTCTCCCCCCTAGTCATTAAGGATAGAGTCTAGTGCACTCTACAATAATCAAAGTGGGATGACCATTGCCAAGGAGTGGCTTCCAAATGTCCTCCTTCCTATCGGCTAGAAGTTCATGGAAGGTTTGAACCCTTTGCGGCGATACGACGTTGCAACCAAGTAAATCACTCCAACCTTTTGCCTTTTTTTTTTTGCTTCATAATTCCTCGACTAACGTGCCCTTATGTTTTTATAGGCTGCTCTGCAACTTGACACAGGCACTTGGGCCCTGCCAAGAGGCTTCATGAATGGACCACCTCATTGTGCACAACCTTTAGGAGAATATTAAGAAGAAAGAGGTTGAAGTGTTTGACCTTTGATCAAGGAGCGAGAACCTAGCCAAGGAAGCAGAGCTCATTACAAAAGTTGTTGAGCTAGAGGGGTTGACACAAGCTTTGGCTGAACACATCATGTCCCTTGAGCTATAGTTGGAGCAAAAGGATAAAGAGCTAGTGGAGAGAAAGAGTGAGCTCGACATCCTATCTAAGGATAGAGATGTTGCTTAGGAAGAAGTTGAAGGATTGCGAGCTCAACTTGCTCGGACTACTCTAGCTTCTTTTGATGATTTGTCCAACAAAACTTTGCCAGAAGTGATAAGGCTTTGGTTTCGGACTTCCAAGTATCAGGACTTCATGGTAGAGGTCGCTAGTCCTGGCTTCAACTGTGATAGGCGATATGCTTACAAGGCCATATTGCAAAAGTACCCAGATCTGGACCTCATAGGGTTTGAAGGGGTTGTTGATCCATGGATTTATGATAAGCTGCATATCACTAGACCATCTTGGATGGTCAAGAAAGATCCTTTCATACTGGGGATTTTTTGGATTCCAATTGAGAGCCGGCCCCAGAGGAAGGGACAAAGGTCATTGCAGGTGATGCTAACCAAGATAGAGAAGACCAAGGCAACAAAGGGAGCTCAAGGGAGGATGATGATGTTGGTGAAGATGCACAACAACAAGCTTAACATTTGTTCTTTGCAATTTGGCACTTGCCGGTGTAGCCTTTTTTATATCTTTATATGCAACTTTTTATGCTTGGACATGGTTTGAGCACCCTTTCATAACATTACACTTTTGTAATGTGGAAACACATATATGTTTCTCATTGTGAATACTCATAAATATACATATCCCTTTTTGAATGCTCCATAAGCTTGTTTTGTTTGCAATTTGTTTTGCACTTGTTCTTCCAGGGACCTTTCCTAGAGACTTGGTTGATCAAGTCATTGGTTGACCTTATAGTGGCTCGTGCTTTGTGATTTCTCCTTCCAAGTTGCCATGGTTGAGAGCTCTGTATGACTACTCCCCTCCGAGCATGGTGACTTAGGAGTTAAGCAATTCTAGGTATCTTTCATAAAAGCCGTTCGTATTTTATAGATGAGTATCTTTCTCATCTAATTGCTAAAAAATGAGAAATTAATACTTTGAGTCATTTGTATTAATGCTTGTAAGTTTTATCAATCCACACTACCAAAGGATGAATAGAAAATATCAAAACTAGGTTTAGCCCTTTATAAAGCTTTCATATGAAATTGCTCAAGTAAGGAAAAAGAACAAAAACTGGAAGGAGAAAAATCGGATGGCATTCACGTTACTGATAATACTTTCTGAGGTTGCTTGAATTCCATGATCGAGGAATTTCATGCCCGGTCTTCGGGTCATGTAGGTGATATGCGCCTTGTCCGACTTGCTGAATGACTATACATAACCCTTCCCAACTTGGTGCTAATTTCCTTTGGTTGGTCCGATTTGAGGCTGTTGTTTAGCACTAAACCAGGTCGCTTGGAGAAGATTGTCTTACCCATACTTTAGCATTGTAACAAGTAGCAATGCGTCATTGATACTCCTCTAGGCAGTATTATGCTTTGTCCCTGACTTTATCAATCGGATCTATGCTTTCCTTTAAACCTTCAATATTTTCTTCTTCATTAAACTCTGTTTCTCTGAGTGAACCGACCTGCACTTCAACTGAAACTCGTGTTTATGCTCCATAAGAAAGTTGAAAGGGAGTTTCTCTAGTGGTCATCTGTTGTGTTGTTCGGTATGACCATAGTGCACTTGGGAGCTCATCAACCCATATTCCTTTTAGCTGATCAAGCCTCTTCTTCAACCCATTGAGCATGGTGTGATTTGTTACCTTGACATGCCATTACATTGAGGGTAGGCCATAGAAGATATTTGATGCTCAATGCCTTGGTCTTTACAGAACCTTTCAAATGACAGGCTCTCAAATTGCTTTCTATGGTTGGTCACAATAATTTTAGGAACCTCATACCTGTATATGATGTTGTGTGTTATGAAGCATTCCATTTGTGCAGTGCTTATTGTCAGACCCCACCAGCCAGTTCTGGACATACTCGAATACCCTCGGTGGTGATACACTATATGATCTAGGTTCACGGCCAATCCATAACCATATAACATAATATAGCATAATCTAAAAGCAAGGGAAATAAATGTATCAAAAGAGTGATTGTTATTACAGTCATCCTCAAAGTATTAATCAAAGTTAATCAAAATCATAATAAGAGTTTAAAAGAAAAGCAAAGAAGGTTAAAGTTTAATAGTAGAAGTCTAAGTATTGTTTTCAAAGTTTAGGAGTTTAAGTAGCATCATTGCTAACAAATAAATATACACTATAACTAATCGCAATTGTGGCAACTACTTTGTCAAATGAAATCTCCAAGGTCTCAAAACGGTTGGACTCCATAAGTGCAGTCTGAGCAGGGACATGTCTCTCCGTGTAACTCTGTGTCCTCGCCTGTTGGTCCCTCATAGGACTTCGCCAGCAGTGAACACTCCAAGAAAATAGTGTCCTCATATATATAGATAGAATAGTGAGTTCCAAAGTACTCAGTGAGTTCAACATAATCATACATCATGCATCCAACACACATATATCAACATGTAACATATATATATATATATATATATATATATATATATATATATATATATATATATATATATATATATATATAAATAAATCAAATCAAATGCACAAATACATGATAATGTATTCCTCACCTATCAATGACAAGAATGATCTCCAATGTCCAAGAAATCCACAAATTTATGAGTGCAAACAATCCACAAGAACCCTAGAAATTGCCCCACCCTTGGCTGCAACAAAAATTTCCATTCTCGAGTCCATTTCAAAATAATGATTGGGGGGGGGGGGGGGGTTGTAGTATTGTCCTAAAACACCTTCCAAACATCCCAACTAGTCCTAAATCAAAAAGTCCCATTGTTTCTTAGAGAGCCGTTCACGTGCATCTCAAAGAGGATGAATTGGTCTCAAAATGAAAGGATGGCATGATTCATTGCTCAAAGGGGTTGGAAAACATAACGGGGAATAAGAATAAGCATTCAATTCATATCAATTTCCACTACTTTCATCATTATTGCAAACAACCACCATAAATACCATGAAGGAAAGGTTGAAAATAGGGGTTTTAGGATCTTCTTACCTCAATACACAATTAGCCTTGCAATTTGCACTTCGGTGCTGTCACGTGCAAGAATCTCACCAAACTCCGGCCTCTTTTCATCTCCCAAGCTCTTAGCCTTCAAGTAGCATTAACAATTCGTTTATGAGGTTAGAAAGCAATAAAATAGGGTTTCTTGACTTAAATTCTTAAAACGGCCTTTTTCTAGTTAGGGGGGTAGTCAGTCAAATTGGTCACCCACCCCTATCAACTGCCCTTATAACTTTCACTTGCAAAACCTATTTTTGACGAGCTTCAGAGGGTAGACTCCTCCAAAACATTCTTGAATCGATGGCATACTTTATCTTGGCATTGGAATCCTCAAGCATAGGTTTTCGTGCATGTCAAAATATTCTTTTTAAACCTTTTAGATTGACTTTCTTTCTCCTCTTGGAATCAATTAAAGTAGTCGGGTCATTTCCTAGTTCATCCAAGTCCATAGGTTCAATTCCTGAACCTTCGGTCTCAACTCAAATGGTTCAAAGTTGCCTTCTACTTGCCCTTGGGGTTCATAGACTTAAAACGGTGGGTTATCGGGTTAGGATTTTAGGGGTTTTACCAGTTATTTTTGCCAGAGGCTTTGATTTAACCCATTTTTTGAATAATCAATTGTGACTACCAGGTATTCTCTTTCTTCTGAGGCTTTTAATAGCTTCCCTACCAAGTCTATTCTCCACATTGCAAAAGTTGTGGGATATAGAATGGATGTGAGTGGCACTACTAGACTATGAGGTACTGTGGCGTGCGCCTAGCACTTGTCACATCTCTTGACGTAGTCTATGGCATCCTTTTGCAATGTTGTTTAGAAATAACCTTGCCTTAGTGCGTTGTCTGCTAAAGCTCTAGCAATAATATGTGCACCGCATATTCCTTCGTGTATCTCTCGGAGAACCTTTTTGGCTTCAAGGGCACCCATACACTAGAGTAGTGGTCAGGCGAGTGACTTCTTGTAAACTAGGACATCTCTGATCATATACTAAGTAGCTCATTGTTGAACAGTTCGAGCTTACTTCTTGTCCTTAGGGAGTTGATTATGCTCTAAAAAGTGAATGATCGGTTTCTTCCATCCTTGTTCGGCATCTATCTGCATTTGGTTGACCACATAAATGTTAGGACTCTTTAATACTTCCAGATAGACCACCGGTTCTGAGATGTCCAACTCTTCCATAACCAAGCGAGACAATGCATCTCCCTGATCATTCTTTGCCCTAGGAACCTTCCTCGCCAATAAATCTGAAAATTGATGCCTATATGGGCTGACCAATGTGAGGTACTTTCCCATCCCTTTTTCTTTTGCCTCATATGCCCCATTCACTTGATTCACAACTATTTGAGAATCACTTTTAACTTCCAAGTTCTGAATGCCCAATGCTGTAGCAAGTTGAAGTCCGGCCAACAGTGCTTCATACTTGGCCTTATTGTTAGATGCTTTGAACTTGTTGCAGGATGTATTTAATCACAAAACTCGCTTGGACTCTGGAGGACTAATCCTGCACCACTGCTTTGTGCATTGCTAGAGCTATCTACCAATAGGACCCACCTTTGTACCTGCTCGAGAACGGCCTTAGTTTCTTCTTGCTCATCCTGGGATGTTGAGTCTCTATAATAAAATCTGTTAGGGCCTGGTCTTTAATGACCTACCGGATCATAACTCGATCTGATGTTCACTAAGCTCAATCACCCAAGTGACTAGTTGACTAGCCAGGTTTGGTCAATGTAATTTTTTTAGTGGGAAATTGGTCAATATAGCAATAGGATCGACTGGAAGTATTGTCGGAGTTTTCGAGTAGCTGTTACTAGAGTAAGGGCTTGTTTGTCGACCTCTGGGTACGTAGCCTCAACACTAATCACATTTTTAAAAAAAATTAATTTGAATTTTGACAATGCTTTTGTATCCATTATATTCTTATCAGTAAAATAAAAAAATAAAAAAAACAAAAAAACACTTGGATTGGCAACAAAATTATAGGAATTAAAAATAAAGCATAAAGAATAAAACTATAGGAGTGGTGGTTACTATTTTGAGGAGTAAATTATTGAAAATTTTTTTAAAAGGATATTTTGGATAGTTAAGGTCAAAATTTTATTAGGAAGGAATGGAAATCATTAAAAGGTATTAAGTAAATATTTTCAAAAATTAAAACTCATCTAAGGTAAAACTTTTTTAAAACAACTTTATGAAGTAAATATTCTTTGAACATAGTGTATGAAGGAAAATTTTCTAAAGTATAGGCAAGGGGTTAAGGGCAATATTATAAAACTCCAAAATATTATTAAGGATAATTTAAGAATTATGAGATTATCTAACAATGAATTAACAAAATTTGCGAACATAGTGTATTATTGTGCAACACTAAAAGATATTTAGAGAGTGTATTTGCCAATTTGACATATTCTCAAGGTATTTGTGCTTTTTACTATTAATTTTGGGATTTCTTTAAAAAATTCTCTTTTAGGGCCTGTTTGGTTACATGAATCTAAAGATTTCAAACATCTAAAGATTTCAAATCTATAGATTTTAAATTTATGGAGTCATAATTTATAAAATTAAATGTTTGGTTAACCAAATATATGGAATGAAATCTGTGGATTCATCTATGAGTTTTGTGAATGCACAAATATTTAACATTTTTATAATAGGGATAAAATCTCTGGATTTCACCCTATACCCATAAATCTATAGATTTATGTTTTTAGTGTAGAAAGATGAATCTCTAGATTTCATGAATCTAGAGATTTTCATAACCAAATGGGTATAAATCTCGCATTCATGAATCCAGAGATTTGAGATCTCTGGATTCATGCAACCAAATAGATCCTTAGGGCCTGTTTGGTTACATGAGTCTGAAGATTTTAAATATCTAGAGATTTCAAATCTATGGAGTTATAATTTATAAAATTAGATGTTTGGTTGTGGAATAAAATCTGGATATTCATCCTAAAAAACTATTTGATCGACGTGATTTTTGTGAATGTGCAAATGTATAGCTTTTTTGAAATCTCTGGATTTCACCTCTTACCCATAAATCTACAGATTCACGTTTTTAGTGTAAAAAGGTGAATCTCTAGATTTCATGAATCTAGAGATTTTTACAACCAAACGGGTATAATTCTCAGATTCATGAATCCAGAGATTTGAAATCTCTGGATTCATGTAACCAAACAGGCCTAATGAATCTATATCCCTTGTAAGAAAGGTAATCCTTAAAAAATGAGAGATAAAAGAAAGGTAATAATCTACTCTAAAAAGTCATAAATCCTTACCAAAAGAAGACAAGTGTTAGATCCAAATCTAAAAAAATATATAGATACATGATATCTATAGAAAATCTTCTCCGCCCAACATGTCTCGTGCCCTCATCCTCCCACACTCACAAAGACCTGCCACGTGTAGGCTTTGGCTGACACAAGCAATTCTTATGTTAAGCCTTATTATATAAGTGTGGGTGGATGGGGCACGAGTAGGATGGGTGGAGAGGATCTAGATCGGTCATTTAAACAAAATTGTATTTTTTTTGTGTGTAAATTAAACAAAATCAATATAGAATAGGGAGAATTTGGATCCTTTGCTTTTGGAATAGTCACTTTCTCCCACCCTTCCACCGGAAATTTATCAGGTTCATTTCTTTGTCAGAAATGGACCATTTATTTTCTTGCAGATGTATGACAAGAGTCCCAACATCACATCAAATGGTGAAAATTCATTTACAGGTCACATCAGTCAGTTGATTGATGTGATCTGTAAATGAATTTTTACCATTTGATGTAATGCTAAGACACTTTGTCACATATTTACAAGAAAATAGACCTGATATTAGTCTCCCTTCCACCCTAACAAGAGGGTGGGCCCGGCTGTGCCTACTTAACTCCGGTTGTACACTATGCGGGCCCCACCCTCTTGTGAGAGAAAAGGGCGAGAGTAGGGCCTAGGTACTGCCCGGGAGCAGAGGATCCCAGCTCGAATCGGAGAACCGGTAAGCCCCTAGTCAATGTCACACGACTCATAACACCTTTGACTCAGTAAAAGAAAGAAAAGAAGAAAAGAAGAAAATGAAAAAAATGAAAAAAAGAAAAAGAAAAGAAAGAAAAGAAAACGCACGAGGCCCACGAGTCACGACAACGGACACCCATGATATAAATTTCGCCTATAAAAATGGGAAACGCAGGGGAATTCCGGTCAGACAAATTACTCATGTTCATGAACTGCAAGAGATAGTAACACTCAATGGCTGCCACCCAATTCCTTTGTGCTCATCCTTCTCTTAAGGGAAGAAATAGCAGTATTTTCACAAGGAAAATCAGTCTTCCCGCATTTCAGGAACGTGGATTCCTTAGCTTAGGTGGACTTCAGAGAAGACCATCTGTCAAGTCCAAGGCTTCTGACTCAGAAACGAGCAGAAAACAGTTGGAGGTATGTTCCCCCAACTGTCTGGATACGAGTTGCAGTTTCCTGAATCCGAGTCCTCTTCTGCTTTTGATTCGAATTGTTAACATAACTCTTTTGGGCTTGGCTGATTTTAGATAGTGTATGATCCTGAAGAAAGGATAAACAGTTTTGCAGATGAAGTGGACAAGATCACTGGCCTTTCGAGGCTCTCTCTTTTTTCACCTTGCAAGGTAGTTATTTTTTTTTTTTTTTTTTTTTTTTTTTTTTGAGCTTAATTTTCTTTTTTGATACTTAAGTTGAACATGTAATATTTCGGTTTCAGATTAATGTATTTTTGAGAATTACGGGAAAGAGAGAAGATGGATATCATGATTTGGCATCCCTATTTCATGTAAGGGCTTGTCTTTTCTTGTGACTGAGAATCTTTGCTTGAGACTTGTAATACATAATTTACATAAATATGGTGCAGATATAGGGTTTACTAGATTCCAAGTTTGTTTTACTTGACTTCTTGTTTCGTCCTTCCTCCATTCTCGTCTCCTTTCTTTTCAGGCTAATTTCAAACTTTTTCTTTTTTACATCTCTAGGTAATTAGTCTAGGAGATAGAATTAAGTTCTCATTATCCCCAGCAAAAGGAAAAGATCGTCTTTCAACAAATGTGACTGGAGTCCCCCTTGATGATCGGAATTTGGTAAGTTATAACTGAATCTCTGCAAATGATTCCTTTCCCTAGTCCTTCCTCTCCTTTATATTCTCTTACTTTTTGTAGCTAATGCATCTGGCAACTATCTTGCAGATCATTAAAGCCCTTAATCTGTACAGGAAAAAGACTGGTAGTGACAACTTTTTTTGGGTAAATGCAACATATGGTGGTTTCACATGAGTTGTTTAATATCCTCTTGGGCAATAACTCTCTAATATAGGTGAAGTTACTAGCTATTTTTTGAGTTATTCACCATTTCAAAACTATGCAGATCCACTTGGATAAAAGAGTGCCCATGGGAGCTGGACTAGGTGGTGGGAGTAGCAATGCTGCAACTGCACTGTGGGCAGCGAATCAGATGAGTGGTTGTGTTGCCACTGAGAAGGAACTCCAAGAATGGTCAAGTGAAATTGGGTCAGATGTCCCTTTCTTTTTCTCCCATGGAGCAGCCTATTGTACAGGTAGAGGGGAGGTAATAACCATCTGTTAGTAGAAAATTGTTTGCTCTTCAGTTTCTTAACATGCTCTGTTGCACCAGATATAAATGCACAATGTTGTAGTCCGCTTTTTAAGTTTCAAATGCATGATTAAACAAGGTAGCTGACAGTTAATTCCAGAAGTGGGGGCCTACATGGTCAGCCAATTCAGGCACTCTGCTGGTAAAATATTTTGATTACCTCTGAGAATTATCGTTTTTCAGTTTGTCTGGGGATAACATTGGATAGGACTTCTTGTGTTCTGTTTGAATCTTAATTGGTATATATATAATTGATACAACTGTCTGTTATGAAGAATTTTCTGCCAAAAACACTTCATTCTCTTGTATGATAAAAGAGAGAATATACTATTCCAAATAGCGAGGGCTCCATTCTCTCTCTCCCCTTCTTCTTTTTCTTCGTTTTTTTTTGGAAACCATAGCAAGTGCTGTCATACTTTTGTTTTCTTTTTCTGAATAAGGGGAGAGAGGGGGAGCTAGTCATGCTTTCTTTGTCTACAACCTAGCTTCACTTGAATTTGTGTTGTTATAGTTAAAGCTATTAAACCTCTGAAACAATTTTGGCATAAAGTTTATATTTGTTCCATACTTAGAACAATTGTGTTTTCTCTGCTTGCAACAGAGAATTTGTTCTCTGGTTTCAGTATTATATACATATATCAAATTCCCTGGGTTCAGCATTTCATTTCCCAACTACTATAGAATAAAAAGAACTACAGTCTTTTTCTTGTCAAGTTAAAGTATCATGATTTTTATCTAGAGTTTCTATGTTTCGTATTCTACAGTTAAAGAGATTTTGCTGGCCATCATGGACCATTGTTAATTAAAAGTTTAGGTCTAAGGATATGACTTTATCTGGTTGGCCATCACAGTCTAATGGTTGATACTGTGACGCCATTGGAAGGCTTTTCGTCAACTCTCATTGATCTCATTGACCATCAGGTGGTTTCCAGCCATATTTCTGTTATCACAGGTCCGTTTGACCATATACTTAGGTGATGAAGTGATAACTTGATTACCTATGTTTTTTGTGCTTTGGTCTTTGCCAAATTCTGACACAAAGGTCCTTTAGATTCATGTGAAGTCAACACTTCACCAAAACTGATACAATTTCCATCTTTCTCCTTATGATGGAACACCAACAGAGTACACAATTTACATAAGGTTGTTCTAACTTATTAAATAGTTTTAAATGATGAATATTCACATTTTCCTTTTCTCATCCTAATTTCCCTTTTGGGTTGTGGCCAAACAAAACTATTGTAGACTTTGTACTAGGACAGAGATACCCATCTGACAAAATTGGATCTGTAGTAACCACTATTAAACAATAATGAATTTTGCATATGATGGACATACCAAACCGAACAAAGGAAAAAAAGGAAAACATCAGTTCTTGCTAAATAACCAAAACACTTCGATGGGACTTGATATTTTTCTATAGGCATGAGTTTCTTCGGCGTCCCCTAGCCTCCCCCAAAACCGTTAAAGTACCCAAGGAGGACTACCTGAACAAGTCGCTGCCAGACATATTACAGAACTTTTGGTTAAACTTAACCAGAAAACCTACATCCAGAACCATCTCCGCTACCTGTCATTACTAAACATGTTATGAATCATTGCTGGGAGCAAAGGATAATTGAGAATCATTTACTTAGAACCTTTGGTTGTTAAAAGTTAAACATGATAAGAAATCCTTGTAATTTTTTTTATGCATCTGTATGTTACAATGATATATGTATCCGTTTTGCCAGGTGGTTCAAGATTTTCCTTCCCTCATACCCTTGGACATGCCAATGGTTCTTGTTAAGCCACAAGCAGCATGCTCCACAGCCGAAGTTTACAAGGCACTGCAAATTTAAACTCAGCAAATAAGTTAACGCATTTTTTGTTATTTTAGTTCTGTGCCATCTTTACAAGTTGAGATTTGATTTGTGTAGCGCCTTCGGATTGATCAAACGAGCAAGGTTGACCCATTAGTTTTGCTGGAGAAGATCTCAGAGAAGGGGATATCTCAAGATATTTGCGTCAATGATCTAGGTATGAGTACTTCTGGGAAGTTGTAATCATGCTTTTTCCCCTGATATTTCCTCCTCTGCTGATGAGTTTCAAAAATTAATTGGTTCTATGTTGGTATCTACTCTACAGAGCTGCCTGCCTTTGAAGTGCTTCCATCCCTTAAAAAGCTGAAACAACGTATCCTTGCAGCCGGTCGTGGGCAGTATGATGCTGTTTTCATGTCAGGAAGGTGATTTACTACTTCATGTTTTTAGTGACTTAGACATCCATGATATATAAATGAACATGTATTATTAATTAATAGATTTAAAAATTTTTAAATTGATAATTCTTTCTTAGTTAATGACTTCATCGTGATTGTTCTGTGCCCACTTATTTTCTTTGCAACAATTTCACTAGACTTGTTGGCTGAACTGCCACATCTGCTTAAGGGTTGGTGTGGTGTCTGGGATTTGTTATATGCTGTGCATTGTAGATCAGTATTCACTTAAGAAATGCATGCATATTCTAGTGATATAATGATGCAGTCTTGAAGGTAAAATTTCAAATCCAGTGTGCTATTTTCAGCAGATTTGCGGGTTTTTGGATAATATTCAAAGCTTCCAATTTCAATAAGTGGTATATTAATGTCATTCTTTTCAGCAAAATTTGAGTTATGAGTCAGGCCCAAATGTGTTGGCTGAGGTATGAAAACTTGACTTAGTTGCTATATTGTTTTTCAGGCCCCCAGTTTTGGTTGCCATATGCTAAGTAGGCCATGAAGGTCTCCCAGACAACCTATTTTAGGCTCTACAAACATAATGGAGACTTAAGTTTAAAGAATAATTAATTCAATATTGTAGTTTTGACTGTGGACCTATGGTTGGTAGTCTATGCTGTAAATATACAATGATAGGACCTCTCATACAATCTTTAGTGCTAGAACTCATATAATTCAAGTAAAAGAAACCTAAATAATCATTAGGAATGAGAATGAAATTCTGAGCCATTAAATAAATCATACATTAAACATTATTTGTTGCAAAGAGCTAAGTGTGACATATGAATCACTATTAACAATTGTACCACAGTTTCTAGCTGGGTACATGACACAGATATTGTGGGACACATATTATTCATTCATATGCATCTTTGTCCTTTTAGTTAGAATCTCTGTTCTATCTTCCTTAGGCTTGTTCTAGTTTCCTTAGTTTAGTTTATCCTCTTTCCTTTTATATTATAATCAGCTTGGGAAGGTTAGTTCCCTGAGCTTTGTTTTCATTCTCTATTGATAAGTAATGTAGGGAGAGGCTACGTCTTTCTAATGCAGATCTTGCCCACCCGTTCTTCTTTGAGTTCCTGGTTTATAGATCTATTTTAGTTACAGTGATCATTAAGAGAGAACACTGCAAGCAACAAATGAGTCACCAGTATTGGAACAAGTGTCGAGGTGGATCAAAACCACTAGAATGCTTTTGATGCTGGACTAGGTTTTCCTCCAACTGAATCAAAGTTGGCCATGTTGTAATGTAGCAGAAGTGATGTACGTGGGTTGGGCTTCCCTAAAATTGGGCCCAAAAACCAGCCCCAAGAAGGCCTTCAAAGCTGGCCAAATACCCCAGGGGTATTTTGGTCATTTTTTAAGCCCCACTTGTGGGCTCAATATGGGTCTTATTTTACTCCCCACAATCCCAGGGTCTGGGATCTAATTTTTTTTTTTAAATTTTTTATTTTGAGATGAGTCAATTGTGAGTTATTAAAAGTTTCAGTATTGAGTAGTATTTAGTTAGCTGAGTTTGACTTGGTCCAAGTCGAGTCCCTATTTGTTTAAATCAACAAATGTTTTAATAAGTTAAGAGTCCATGTAAGGTGGTGGTATCCTAAACTATAAAGGAAACCCACCCTGAGTCCAATTCCTTATTAGTTAAGAGTCCAAGTTCAAGAGTTAGTTCAACAGTGGGATCCTTATCAGTTAAGGAATCCCAAATTGAGTCAAAGGGTCTTGAACTTAGGGTATAAACAGCTTATTTAATTCTGAATAAAGTAGATTGGTTGATTTGAGTTAAACAGAGGTTTGGGCCATGGGGAAAGAAACGCTTACGACTTGGGATGGAGAGTAATTCTCAGGTTTAGAAACTCCAGCAGCATTAATTCAAGTAATCAAGCATCTTCAAGCATTTAGGTAAGTCAGAGTGTTGGAAGTATGATTGAGGTTTCCTAATTGGAGTAGACTCCTCTTTTAGTTATATATTTAGTTTTCTTATGTTCTTTATATTGGTTTCATATTTTGTGTTAGACTAGGTTTCCTAATGTCTAGGATTGGTTTTTCTATTCTATTTGCTTTTATTTCCTTATCCTACTTAGAGTAGGATTTACTTAGATTGTAAGGATAAATACCCCATTGGGGCCTATGAATGAATATACCTTTTGAGCAATAGTTTCTTCAAATACCAACATGGTATCAGAGCCTAATTTTGTATAGGGAAGAAAGAGGGAACTAAAGAATCAAGTCTCTCTCTTTTCCCTCACGTTGCCGCTGTCGCTACCTCTTTGTCTCTGCTACACCACCATCGCTGCAATCACCGCCATCACCATCGAAGCCCATCGTGGCAATCATCATCGAAAACCTGCAATTTTGCACCCATCGCTTCTCCTTTTCAACCACAAAAAACCCCATCGCCTCTCCTTTTCGACCCAAAAAGAAAAAAAACCTGCATCTCCTCTTCTTCTTCTACCATGCTTCCACATCACCTCTCGTGTACAGCAGGTTTGGGTTTTTACGGTTTGGTTTTTTAGTTCTCCTCTAAACCACCGACACTAGATTCGCCCGAGAAAGAAATTCAAAAAATCAATTCTGCATCATCGCCAATGTGTCTCCACAACCACCGCTGCATCTCTTGATCTCTCTCTTTCTCTTGCTGTGCCTCCACAATCCTATCCCCTAACCTGCAATCACCATCTCCAACCTATTGCCTAACCTGCAATCCTATCACCTAACCTCCTGCAACTTTTTTTCAACCATCACACTTGACACCCATCACCATTCTTCCTTCTTTAGCCATCGTTTAGCCATTCCAGCAGCCATCGCACCATTCCAGCAGCATTGCCCAGACCTGCAACTCATCCTTCCACCTCTTTTCTGGTTTTTTTTCTTCTTCTAAATGCTGCAATCTCTCATCCAATAAACCCATATTTTTTACCCAACCCATATGGCCGATGTTAATTTCTGCTTTTTTGCCTTATAAGCCCTTCATCTAAGCTGCAATAGCACATTAGCCAATTAAATTCTGTTTTCTGCCTTCTAGCCCACAACCCAAAAAAAATAAAAATAAATTTCAGGTTCTCTTTTGAAAATTCATATAAATCCAAGGGTCTTTTTTTTGTGAACTTGCATAAATCCAGGGGCTTATATGTGATTTTTCATATTACAGGGGTCTTTATGTATATTTCCATATTTACAGGGGTCTAATGAGAATTCCCATATTTCTAGGGGGCTACTTGTGATTTTCAATATTTCTAGGGGTCCTTTTGTGAATTTTCATATATTCAGGGGTCCTTTCGTGTTTCTCATATATCCAAATGTCTCTTTCGTAAATTTAAAAAATTTCATCGGAAAAAAAAGAAGAAAAAATAAAGAGAGAGAGAGAAAGTGTTAGTTGGACCTTTCAAATTTTGTCCTTCGTCATTGTTTTTACCCACGTGTAAAGCTACACGTGAGTGGGAGATTGAAGATGTATACAATTCAATGTTTACTTTAAGAGCATTGTATACATTTTTCAAGTCATTGTTTGAATGCCTTTCTTTCAGACTTTCTTGTGTAGAATTTGATCTCTGTCATTTTCAGACTTCTTTGTGAAAAATTTGATCTCTATTCCTTTGAAAATTTGTCCCTTACCTTGGCAATCTTCCACTTTGGAGATCTAACATTGCTATAGATTTGACTTTTTTGACCTGTGCAGAACCTGATCTCTGTTACCCCTGGAGATCTGCCCCTTACCTTGACATCTTCCCTTTGGAGATCTAACCTTGCTGAAGATTTGGCGTTTGACCTTTGTAGAACTTGATCTCTATTACCTTTGAAGATTGCCACTTATTTTGACAACTTTTCCCTTTAGAGATCTAACATTGCTACAAATCTAAAGTTTCACTTTTCCTACTATACCCTAGCAGTTGTTACCCAAAAAATATATTTTTCCTTAGAGTTGTGTAGAAATTTGGTCTTCTCAACATTTGAAGATTCTACCTTTTTTCGTGGGCATTCTTTCTTGGAGACCTAAAGTTGCGGTTGAGATGAGGACAAAGCAAGTGGAAGTCTATAAGGCAAACATAATCTATAAGCTATTAATGAAGTTTGAAGATCAAGTTGCAGATGTTGTATACTATTTTAGCCAAGTTGGGCATGTGTGATATCCATGCCTCAACTTGAGGGGGAGTGTTGGAAGTATGATTGAGGTTTCCTAATTGGAGTACTCCTCTTTTAGTTATATCTTTAGTTTTCTTGTATTCTTTATATTGGTTTCATATTTTGTATTAGATTAGGTTTCCTAATATCTAGGATTGGTTTTTTTTTTTATTCTATTTGCTTTGTATTTCCTTATCCTACTCAGAGTAGAATTTACTCAGATTGTAGCTATAAATACCCCATTGGGGCCTATGAATGAATATACCTTTTGAGCAATAGTTTCTTCAAATACCAACACAGAGAAGAATCACCACTCCATCCCAGCCCTCCTTGTCTTGTCCCCAACCATCCCTAATGCTTCCTGCTCTTGCCCTATCCCCGCAAATTCCATTCCCTTTCTCCTTCTTCTTCCTACGTTTTCAGATCCTAACCCAGATAGGACTCCCCATTCTTTACTCAATTCTTACCCAGTCAACCTCCATTAGAGTCGCAAAACCCTATAGAACCAAGATCTAATCTCTGTTTCCCAAACCAGCCTTCTTTCTTGAGTTTTGAAATTTTCTGTACTTCATCTTCTCTAAGAAAGTTGCAGAATTTTGCAGAATTCCAGAAATTTCATAAATACCTAAAACCAGTCCCTACCTTCTAAAATTAACTTCTGACCTTCTAAAATTAACTTCTGAATTGCCAAATAGTGTCAACCATAGATCTGGATTACGAGACAACAATTCGATTCCCCAAACCCTGGTCCTAACCAAATCCTAGTCACATTAGGATTTGAAATTCAAGTTAAAATTTTGAATTCTAATAATATCCAGGTCTGAATTACCATACCCAGGAGCCATATAGGCCTTAAAACCCTTAGCCAAAGCATCAAGAGAACCTAATTGTGTGTTGGTTCCTATTTTGAAGATCTTGAAAGCTAACCCTAAAACGTGGGTTTACATCAATGGTATCAGAGCTACAAGAACCAGCAGCAGACTGCACCATGGAAGACTTCTATTGCAGCCCCTCCCTCAATGTCAACTGTAATATCCTTTTAGCAGAGCTAGAAGGAGAAGAGGATTGGAGGAGGAGTTGCCCCTTTTACAGTAGAGTCCAATCTGGTGCGCACAAAGCTTTGGCAACTGTTGACAGTGGTAGTAACTTAAATGTGGTGTGAGGAGAATTTGTAAAGAGGGCTGATTAAAAGTGAGAGGCATCCCTATCCCATAAAGTTTCCTTTGTAAACAGTGAGAAATTAGAAGTCACTCATAGGTGTCTAGGTCCCATCAAGTTCCATTCTCACTTAGAGGAGATATGGTGTGATGTAGTACCTATGGGATTGATTGATATTACTTTAGGGAGGCCCTGGTTGTATGATAACGATGTAACCATCATGGGGAGGGAAAACAATTGTAAATTTAGGCACAAAGGTCAGAAGATTATAGTATTACCCTTGAATCTACCAGCAAAGATCAAGAAGCAGAAGGTAACAAAAGATCCTGACAAGGTCATAGCAACTAAGGAAAGAGCTGAGGCACCCATTCCTCCAGGGGTTCTTTACAGTTCAGGAAGAGCATTGTTACCCATAGATATCAAATTCCTTCCAGCACCCATCCCTGGGGAAGTATGACCTCCCTTGAGTCTCCTTCTTGAAGGAAATAGTATAAACCTATTACGGGCAATAGCAACAGTGATGATCAAAGTGTAGACAGAAAAGGGCTCCAAAGGGATGACCACCGACTCCATCCTTCCTCCTAGGGCCCCCAACACTTGGGCCCCTAGGATTGAAGACTACATTACAAGGCCAAGTCCACCAAAGTATTGTCAAGTAAAGGTGCAAGCAGTCACGCATCTGTTACTTCCTCCTCACTGCAAGATGAGAGGTCGAGTCCACTTGAAAGCCCTCCAGAGAGTTGACCCAAAAGCACATGACAAGCGTAGTTCATCAGTCGATGAATGATTTAAAGAAGGGAAGTGCTGATGTATCCTAGGTTGGGCTCCCCTGGAATTGGACCCAAAAAATCAGACCCAACAAAGCATTCAAAGCTGGCCAAATACCCTAGAGGCATTTTGGTCATTTTCCAAGCCGCACTTGGGGCTCGATATGGGTCTTATTTAACTCCCCATGATCCTAGGGTTAGGGTTTTTTTGTTGTTTTTTCTTTTTTTAAAAATTTTGATAAGTCAATTGTGAGTTATGAAGAGTTTCTGTATTGAGTAATATTTAGTTAACTGAGTTTGACTTGGTCCAAGTCAGTTAGTTGAGTCCCTGTTTGTTTAAATCAGCAAGTGATTTAAAAAAGTTAAGAGTCCATGTACAGTGGTGCTATCCTAAACTATAAAGGAACCCACCCTGAGTCCAATTCCTTATTAGTTAGACTCAAGTTCTAGAGTTAGTTCAACAGTGGGATCCTTATCGGTTAAGGAATCCCAAATTGAGTCAAAGGGTCTTGTACTTAGGCTATAAATAGCCTCTTTAATTCTGAATAAAATAGATTGGTTGATTTGAGCTAAAACAGAGGCTTGGGCCATGGGGAAGGAAACCCTTACTACCTGGGGTGGAGAGTAATTCTCAGGTTTAGAAACTCCAGCAGCAAGTTCCATCTTCTTCAAAGCATTCCAGCAGCATTAATTCATTTAATCAATCATCTTCAAGCATTCAGGTTAGTCAGAGAAGCGTCCCCACTCCATCCCAGCCCTCTCTGTCTTGTCCGCAGCCTTCCCTAACCCTTTCCCCTCTTGCCCTAGCCCCGCAGACACCATTCCCTTTCTGCTCCTTACCACGTTTTCAGATCCTAACCAGATAGGACTCAATTCTGACCTATTCAACCCCCATTATCTCACCTTTTTGATGGTGATCTTAGCATGTCACGCTAGAGAACAACCAAATTTGAGCTGTAGGTACCATAATATAGAAGGAGTCAATGTGAGTTAAAGTAAGAAGTTAAGAGTTGGAAAACCCTATAAAACCAAGATCTAATCTTTGTTTTCTCAAACCAGCCTTCTTTCGTGAATTTTGAAATTTTCTGCACTTAGTCTTCTCCAAGAAAGTTGCAGAATTTTGCAGAATTCCAGAAATATCATCAATACCTAAAAAAACCAGTCCCTACCTTCTGAAATTAACTTCTGAATTGCAAAACAGTGTCAATCACAGATCTGGACTATGAAACAGCAATTCGATTCCCCAAACCCTAGTCCTAACCGGATCCTAGTCACATTATGATTTGAAATTCAAGTTTGAATTTTGAATTCTAATAATATTCAGGTCTGAATTACCATACCCAGTAGCCGTATAGGCCTTAAAAGCCTTAGCCAAAGCATCAAGAGAATCTAATTGTTTGGTGGTTCCTATTTTGAAAATCCTTGAGGCTAAACCTAAAACCTGGGTTACATCAAGAAGAAATGCTCAAAGTTCTCCACAATAGCCTTTTGGATTCAAATGGCAATATACTCAAGATGTCCTAACCTAGATGTCTTAGAAACATGTAGAGCTCGAGCAAGAGCCACTTCTACTGGATGGTTAGATGTGGGACTGGAGCCAAATGTTTGGCTGGGGGGCTGGGAGCTGAAGATGCTATCCATAATACCTGATCTGATGCATGACTGACCCTCATACTCAGAGACAAGGGGTGGTAATGATGAAGAGCCAACTTGCCCAAACTGATGATTCAATGTAGTGACTATCATTGAACTTGGTGCTCCCCATGCCATATGATCCAGATCCATATGATGATGGCTGCCCATTGCTCCTCATACATAGTGATGTCTGTAGAATCTAGCGTATCACCTTCCTTCTCAGGTGGTGGTATGGGCCAGCAATATTGACCTCTTGAATGAATCTTGTCGCATTATGGGGACCATTATTACCCTTACTAGCTAGATGTATGGATGGTTCATTCAGCATATAATGTAAAGCTAAGTGATAAGCCCCTAATAACCAAGGTATACAAGCGAAGGGATAAGAGGGAGTATGCAACATTACCTACTGCTGTTACAGGGGATCTAAATATAAAGAATACAGATGGCAGCCTCCCAATGGACAGCAGCAAACACCCTGCTGTGAACAGAGGAGCTGAAGAGACAGCCTAGGTGGCAAGAATTGATTGAGTGAATGTGTAGGAGTTTGTTATGCGTAAGAGTTGGTTAGAATAGAAGGGGCTATGTAAGGGAAGGGAGGAGGGGAAGAGAGGGGAGAGGAGAAAAACAATAGCAAGCTGTGCTTGTGGGAGAGGGAGGACCTCTCGGGGAATGGCCTAGCCATAGTGTTGCTTCTGGTTTATCTGAGTTTTATTTGGAGGGGAAGAGAGGGGAGAGGAGAAAAACAATAGCAAGCTGTGCTTGTGGGAGAGGGAGGACCTCTCAGGGAATGGCCTAGCCATAGTGTTGCTTCTGGTTTATCTGAGTTTTATTTGGTTTTTATTAATCTCAGCAGTCCTTATCAGTTAGTAGAATTACAGTTTGTATTCAGGAGTTATGTCCGATCAGTGTTGCTTAATGAAGATGACTGTTAGTTCAATATTATCCTGCTGTTATATGTTTCTGAGTTCAGTAGCTTGCTAGTGATAATTCCTATTAGTTTGTTAGAAGTAAAGAATCAATGGGGGGGGGGGGGGGGTTAGGAAGGGTCCTATCACTAAGATTAAGGATCTGAAGCATGCAAAAGGTTAGGATCTAAAACAAACTAGTTCTCAGAAATATGGTCAACCTGAGTTAAAGTGAAACTTGTTTGGTAGCAAGCAACTGTAGTAAGCTTTGAATAAATCCAACAGTTGGATTGAGAAATATGGCCAGTCACTAAAATAGAAACTTTTGGGCTGTAGTGCAAACTGTCCAGTAGATGGCTGTCAAACTTGATTGAATGTAGTCCGAGTGAGAGGATGCCATGCTTACAAATTTTGACTATTAGGGCTTGATTCTCAGATATGGGAAAGGATAAAAAATAGAAAGTTTGCGTTGGATGGTGGAACGAAGTGATGGATGGATGAGACTGTGAATGGGAACACGGGATGGACTGAGAGGCTTGTAAACCAGCAGGGTCTGTGAGATGTAGGGGATAAATGGGGATTCAAACCAACTAAATTTCAAGTTACACACCTGGTTCAGTTGAAGGAGTAGCAACAGGCCTCTAACAAGAGAATAGAGTCTGCGTATAGGTGGATATAGCTCTTGACAGTAAGGCTTTTCAGCCTAGATGTTTAGATCTCAATTGCAACGTCCTCAGCCTTCTTATTACTCAAGCAAAGAGACAAGAATAAAGGTGGTGGAAACCAATGGTTTGGTCACCGGCATGGGCAGCAATGGTGGGCAGCTGGAAATCGGCACATCTTGTATAGGATCCTGTCTTCCTTCTTGCAATTTACTCTCCTATAATCTTGCCGTACCTACCACACCTGCCATGTCCTAAGGACGAAATGCCAACACCTTGTGGCAGATTTCTGGTTTGAGGCTGAATGTGAAGCAGCTTATTAGGAACACTGTGGGTAGCCCTATAACTCAATTGGCCAGCTCCTCGAATTGAGTTTGGTACTTCATGTGAGAACTCATCTGGACCAACTTGGCGAGTGCAGCTTATGGGTCATCGAAGGGCGAGGGTCCAAAATGAACTCCTAATGTTCGGGTGAAGGCTGCCCACATTTGCAATTGCCCAGCGTTCTGCATCCACCTAAATGAATGAAGGACTGCTCCTTCCATGTGAAAGGACAGCAATATTTTCTGATCGTCATGGGTGGAATGGTATTCAAAGAAGCATTCAGCCTTGAATAACCACCCATCAGGGTTGGTTCCATCAAACCTAGGAAAATGCTATGCGTTCTCATCTGAATCATGCCAAAGGACTGGGAAGATGAGGACTCAAGGATTGCAGGAGTGGAAAGTGCTCTCACGGGTTGTTCAGTTGCAGGGACCTGTCACAACACCTGCTCGAGTCTTCCATCCATTTCTGTAAGGCACAGAACCAGCTCTGATGATGTTTCTCTTTACTTGGTAACTGTCCCCTGTAGGGAGCTCAACCTCTCTCCTTGCACTGCCGCCGTCGCTGCTAGCAGCTTAACAGCCTCATCAAGGTGTGTATGCCTGGTTCCTTTTGCCATCGCAATCCAGCAGGTCGGACCATATTGTTGTGAACTTTGTGATCTTGTCAAAAAATCTTAACAGACAAGGGTAAAGGATCCTTAGAAGGACAGAGAGGAGAAGAGACGAAGACAGTAGGGGATTGGGATAACAATTCTCATTGCCTCATTATGGTTGTGAACCATAGATTTGTACATCATTTGGCAATGGCCATTACACCTTGGGAGTCGGATAATTTGGTAATCATTGGTGAACCTATCACGACCTAATGACTGTAATTCTCTTGTCCTCTAGTGAGTATATTCCGTCAGCTAAGCAGGGTATTGCCCAACCTTCTGAGAATGACGTGGAAGTTCTGTGCTGGCGTTCGCAGATCCTTATGTCCTTCCATCGTGGCATCCTCTCTTCCAACATGAGCTTACAATAGGGGCTGTAATTAAAGGGTTATAGCAGCCCCTAACTAAATCCCATTAGACTCAAGACTAACTACTACTAACTCCAGAACAAACTAGCAGCCTTCACCATTCTTGGCCAAAGCTCTGGCATTGGAAATTAGGAATTAAGTCTTCAACTTTGGGAATATTTCTTTTGACAAAAACTTTGGCAGCATGACAATTCGATATGTTCATGCTCAAAATCAGTAGCCATGCACTTGTGATCTTATGTCACAACTTCTATTGGTATAGCGGTCTGGATCATTGTCTTCGTGAACCTCTGTATTACCATCTCTGACCTTATTGTCCTTCATATTGTAGATTTGTGGCACACACTCTATTTCTTCATGAGCAACATGTCGGACTTTGACAGCTTATAGGGGAGTATTCTCAATTTCTTTTTTTTTGCGCTATGTCAAATCTTGCTTGCTTTAATCTGTTATTTTTCAAAAATCTCCTATACTTGTATAATCCCTGTTGTTTTGGTTCAGATATTATCGCTTTTACTTTAGGTATAATAGAACCTGAAACTAGGTCAAGGACATGATGATATCAGATAGAGAAGGTAATTGTTGGGGCAGCCGGGCAGCACTTTGGGTGTTACTTCAATCTCCTTAGGCAGTAACTCTTCCAATTTCAGCATTGTTTGTGTAAGCACCTCTAGTGTTGCCTTCTACGTGCAAAATTTCCTTTATTGAAACTGTAGGCATTGGCTCTTCCTTGGGCTGTGTGAGCTTGGCATCCATGGGAGGAACCACTTCTCTTGTGTTTAGGGGAAAAGTTGGATCTGATTCGCTATTGTTAGTTTCTGACTTCTCCCAAGAGCTAATAATATTTCCTCTAGACCTGGGACACTTAGCATCTTCTCACACTTTTTGCCTTCTAGTTTGCTTGAATAACTTTCTTTTTCTTAATCTCAGCTGGCAAGTTTAGGGGCTGGAGTACATTTTTTTGTCCCTTGTGCACATATTGGCACTCATTTGTCCTCCTTGATTGTTGACGTCATTGTCATGTAACTAGGGTCTTCCCAAAAGTAAATCTGTGATTCTCACGAGGTTAACATCACACCATACTTCTTCTAAAGAGAATTTTAGCTTCAAGGGAATTTTAGCTTTTAAAGAGAATTTTAGCTTCAGTTATCTTTGTTTTATTACTAGTCATAAGAGAGACTTTATAGGTTTTGGGATGTTTGTCAGTTGTTAACTTTAGCCTCTTAATAGAGGCCTCCGAAGCAACACTCACACAACTATCACTATCAACAATTTCTTGTATGGCCAAATGATGTTCTTTGTTCTCATGAATTATACATTTCTAAAGTCTTAACAACATTTTCACCTTTTTTTCCTTTCTCACTTTCTTCTTCCTCCACCCTCCCAGCGATAACTAGTTGCAGGATGCAGAGAGACGCTGGTAGTCCTACACATCCTTCTCCTCTCTCTCTCTCTCTCTCTCTCTCTCTCTCTCTCTCTCTCTCTCTCTCTTTGTGCTTCACGAGTGCTCTTCATCCCTGTCTCCCAGGGTTTTTGTAGTATTGCCTTCGAATCTGCTACAAAATGCTTTGATGCAAGCTCTAGTGCGAAATCCTCCTTTGCTATGAAATGCTCTAGTGCAAGTTCCTACTTTGTTGCGAATTTCTCTGGTGGGGCGAGCTCCGCCTACCAGAAGCTCTGGCTCGTTTGTCGTGGTAGCTGCTCTAATAAGTTACTTTAACGTGGCTAGTGGTTCTGCAAATGGTGCTCAGTTTGAGAAGTCTGGAGATGCTTCTCCGGCCAAATCGATGTATGGATGCGCTACTGGTGCTCCCCCTGTTTATCAGCGTCTATAGCGGCAGCTTGCCATACTTTGGTAGGTAACAATCAAGTTAAAAATTGGTTGGACCACTTTACTTGTCCCACCACTGTCTATGCTTCTTAGGTTGGGAATCTGGCTGCGTCTCTCTCCGGGAATCCCTCTGCCTTTGCTGCCATCCTTGCCCTGACACCCCTGACGCTTCCCCCCCCTCGATGTTTACCCTCCCTCTGGTCCCCCCCTCGTTCGCTACTCCACCAATGTGAATTACAATTAACACTCTTCTTTCTCTCTTCTCTGTCCTCCCCTTCTTGCCCCTATATTTCCTCCCTTATGGGCCCCCATCTTGGATCCCCACTTCTACCTTTCCCTCTTAATAAGTCCACTCCTTCAGCCCATTGCCCTCTTAATCCCAAATTCTTCTCTCCACCTCCCTGCATCTTCCCCTACTGGGCTTGGCCCATATGCTCAACCCATGCCCTTGTCCTTCCCCCTTTGGTTCCTTTTGGCCCAGCCCCCCTTTTATCCCAACCCCTTGACCACCCTACTTGCACAACCATTTAGGCCCTCTTTTCTTCTAGTCCTTATCCCACTTCTCTCACCTGCCCTTCTCTCTAGCCCATTCCACTATCCCCTCTCCCCCCCCCCCCCTTTTTGGCAAAACCGTGGATGTCGTGCCTAAACCTTTGTCAATCCCCAATTGTGAGGGTTGTTGAAGGAGCTTCCACGCCAATGATGGACAATACCAAATTGGCTACGTCTTCATCGTTGATTTTATGTTGCCGCGTTTTTAAGGAAAATAAAAGCTTTATATTGGTGTAGCTTTGTATGACGTGTTTGCATACCATATTACAATTGCACTTTTAGGTGGTTGCTAAATTTGTTGCCTATTTGATTTCTCATTTCTTGAGCCTTGTGGCTCTCGTTGCTTGGGCTTTGCCCCTTGTGCTCTTGTACATTTATCTCCTTTGATAATGAATTTATTTATTCATACTCCCCCCCCCCCCCCCAAACAAAAAAAAAAAAAAAAGAGAAAAAAGAAGAACAACAATTTCCTATATGCTATGATCATTAGTTCTCATCTTGGTGTAGAAAATGCACTCCTCAAATTCATAGTTGTAGTGTTCTTTATTTGAAGCTTTATCTGCAGTTAGCTTCAACATTGATTCATCATCAATCAATTCATCTAGTGGCTTTAGGATAAATTCTTCATCCTCTTTCTCATCTCTAATGGTAGTTGGTTCTTCTATGCTCTGATACCACTTGATGCAAGCTCAATTTAATAAGGGACACTTCTTCTAAGATCTTTTAAGAGAACCAACATATGTAGGACTAACATATGGCTACTTGAAATTTTGGTCATGGGATATGAGGGTTATTTGTGTTATAGGCTGTGATGGAATGATTTTGTTAGTAAGGATGGATTTTGGTTAGTGACCTCTGAATTCCTTGGTTGGATTAATTGGAATGAAGTAGTATAAAGGATGATGGGGTGTTAAATTTTAATGTATTGTGGTATGGGCAAGTTCTTGAGATATCGGATCAAAAGTTATGGGAATATGGCAAACCTGGGAGGGAATGAGGTAAAGATATAGGTGTATGATCCCCCAAGTTTGGTTGGGTTTGGGTGGCTAAATTGGGAGATGTAAAGGCTCTTGTTTTTAGGGTATTATGGACTAATAGATTGTTGTGCAAGGATTGCAAGGTGATACCTGGGGAAAGCTTAATTGCATAACATAGACTTGTGGTCTTGAGTATGTGCCTAATCCCAAAAACTAATAAAAGGCGCAAGGTTAACTATCCCAGGATAAGATGGTGGAACTTCAAAGGAGAGTGCTCGAAGTCCTTCGCTAATAAAGTAGTCAAACAAGGAAAGTAGGATTTTAAAGGGGATACCAATGTGATGTGGAATGGCTGTGTATCAAGAAGGTGGCTAAAGATTTTCAAGGTGAATTAAAAGGAAAGCTTCATTCTTATAGAGAGACTTGGTGGAGGGATAGTGAGGTTCAAGCTGCCATTAGGAATAAGAAAGCTAGTTTTAAGACATGGCAAAGAACTAAGGATGTTGAGGATCTTTAAAGGTATAGGTTGGATAGAAACGAAGCTAAAAAAATTGCGGGAAAAACAAGGGAAAAGAAGTATGAAGAGTTATACAATAAGTTGGGCACGAAGGAAGGGAAAAAAATCTATTTATAAGATAGCTAAGATAAGGGATAGGAAGAGTAGAGATCTTGACCATGTTAGATGTATTAAAAATGGAGATGGTAAAATACTAGTATGTGATGAGGACATTAAGAAAAGATGGGAAATCTATTTCTCTAGTCTACTAAACGAGTATACTTCAAGCACTTATGATTCAGACGATTATACCATTCACCAAGGCACTAATTTTTGAACTTATATACGGAGAATTTCAATGTCCAAAGTAAAAGAAGCACTAGGGAGGAAGAAACTAACAATACACAAGGTCCTGATGAAATCCTAATAGAAGTATGGAAGAACTTAGGAACCCATGGACTAGTTTGGTTGACTAAGTTGTTTAATAAGATTATGAACACAAGAAAAATGCCAGATGAATGGAGGAGAAGCATCGTGGTTCCAATTTACAAAAATAAAGGAGATATTCAAAATTGTAATAACTATAGGGGCATTAAATTGATGAGCTATATTAGGAAATTATGTGAGAGAGAATTGAAACCCGTTTGAGACACTTAACTACAATTACGGACAACCAATTTAGGTTTATGTCGGGAAGATCTACAATGGAGGCTATTTACCTAATTAGGAGACTTATGGAAAGGTATAGAGAATGTAGGAAAGATCTTTATATGGTATTTATTGACCTAGAAAAAGCTTATGATAGAATTCCTAAAGCGTTAATTTGGCAACTACTAGAGAAAAGAAGTGTTGCAAGTAAATATGTAGATATAGTTAAAGATATATATGATGGTTCGGCGACAAGTGTAAGAACAGTGAGGGGACAAAGTAATGAATTCCCAATTACAGTTAGGCTACATCAAGGATCAACTTTAAGCCCATATCTATTTGCACTTGTAATGGATGAATTGACCAAAGACATTCAAGATGATGTCCCTTGGTGTATGTTTTTTGTTGATGATATTGTGTTGATTGATGAGACTCAAGTGGGAATTATACCAAGTTAGAATCATGGAGAGCAGCTTTGGAATCAATAGGCTTTAAACTTAGTAGAACGAAGACAGAATATCGAGTTTGTAGCTTTAGTCATGATCGAGCAGACGATGAGGTGGTGATACTTGACAATAAGGAGATTCCTCAGAGTGATTGATTTAGGTACCTAGGTTCAATCATAAATAAAAGAAGTGATATAGAGGATGATGTTTCCTAAAGAATTAAATTAGGGTGGGTGAAGTGAATAGGTGCGTCCGGGGTCTTGTGTGATCGGTGTATTCCATTAAAGCTTAAAGGAAAATTTTATAGGACCGTTATTCGACCAGCTATGATGTACGGTGCAGAGTGTTGGACTGTTAAAAAGAATCATATAGATAAAATAAGTGTAGCAGAAATGAGGATGCTAAGATGGATGAGTGGCAAAACTAGGAAGGATAAGATAAAGGAATGATCATATTAGAGTTGTTTGGGAGTTGCTCCCATAAGTGATAAGCTTCGAGAAAGTCGTTTGAGGTGGCACGGCCATGTTCAATGAAGACCTATAAATGCCCCTGTACAGAGAAGTGATATAATCCAGATTGAAGGGACTAAAAGAGGTAAGGGTAGACCTAAGATAACCTTTAAAGAAGTGGTGAGATAGGAAATACAAAGCTTAGGCTTTGTATCTAGCATGGGGACTCAAATAGAACTGATTGGAAGGCAAGAATCCATGTAGCCAACCCCATTTAGTAGGGACAAGGCTTATTGTTGTTGTTGTAGTATGGAGTACTAAACTTCAAGAAAGTATTTATATCTTGAAATCGGACGGTCAAAATGGGGTCAAATTGGGATCTAAGGTCACTAAGGTTGGAGGGTTGATGTACCTAAAGTGTGGGACACATTCAACAGTTAGATTGGTGTAGATCTGACCTTGAATTTTTGGTGTCTTGGAAACTCTAAAAATTCCACAAAAAAAAAAAAAAAAAAAAAAAAGATTAACAAAAATAGAAAAAAAAATAAAATTTGTGACATAAGAAGGGGAATGGAGTGTAGGCTTCTAGACACTTGGATGGAGCCTTGAGGATGGAATACTCAAATGGAGAATGAAGGTTGAACTCTAATCTTCAACCAATCGGAGGTGTATGCTTTATTCACGTAGAACCTTCCTAGGTTTTTGGATCATTAAACTAACCGAGAGGGCTAGAACTCCTAATGCTTGGATCTTCAAACTAATTGAAAGAACTGGCGGAAAAACACTTAGTGTTCGAAAGGGAAGGTCATTTTCATTCATATCTGATCCCTAATCTGATGAATGGGGGCCTATTTATAGCCTTACATAAGAAGTCCCACTGAAATTAGGACTTAGAAACTGATTTAACTATGAAAATATAAACTGTTAGAATATGTACCATGAGGGGTAATTTGTGTTTCTACTAAGTGTTTTTACTTTTATAGTTTACTTGCTGCAAGTAAGATTAGATTGGAATGATTCTCAAGACATCTTTCCTTATTTGGTTTCAGTTTATTTTGAGAAGATATCAAAATAACTTTCCTTATTTTGTAATATTTTGGGAGATCATCCTAGATCTATAAATAAATTAACTTAGGGAGAGTTCTAGTATCTTGCGCAACTCTCCCTCTTCCAAATTCTCTTCACTTCTTCCTTGTTTTCTCTTCTTCGATCTTCCTCCTGTTGGTTGGTTATAGAATTTAGACTTCTAACATGGTATCAGAGTAGGTTTAATCAACACTTGTTTCTCTATGTGATTGCCGATTTGAGAGTTGTTTGAAGCTTCTAATTTGAAGAAAGAATTTCTATCTACTGGTATTGCTATGTTTCTATGCTCTTCGTTGTTCAAGTATGAACTAGACCTTCTAAACAAGTCATGAAGGTTTGAAGGTTTTGAAGCTGATTACATGAAGAAATGTCTGCTGTTCCATGTACCTGAATATCCTGCCTGCAATTTGTTTCCTGGCCAGCGCTCTCCAGAATTTTTAAAGATAATGTCTTGCCCCATTGATCCAATTAATGATATTTTGGGGGTTTATTTTCTGGCGAACCAGGTTGAAGAAGTTCTTAGTTGTTATAGCTGTTCAAATTTGTTACCAAAAGAGCAAGATCTCTATTACCACTAAGCATGCTATTCTCAGCAAGCTTGAAAGAGTTTGGTTCTTTCCTTTTGTTGCCATTATCATTGATGATCTGGTGGTAGTCCTATTTTTGGTTATTATTTTGTCTAATCCACGTGTAATGCTACACATGAGGGGGAGATTGGAGACTCATTCTTTATCTACTCAAGATTTGTTGAAGAATATTATTAGTGAAGATCTTTATCCTCCTAAGATGGTATTCTACAACAACATTTCCTACTTAGTCCGTAGTAACCCATATTGCCTTTTACATACTTACTTGGCTTTTAGTAATCCATACTGCCTTTTGTCTACCTATTTGGTCCATTGTAACCCATACTACTTTAACCTACCTACTTGATTTGCAACAACTCATACAACCTTTTATTTATCTACTTGGTCTGTAGAAACCCATTCTGTCTTTTATTTACTCATACTTTTAACTATTACTTGCTTCTTGTGGAGAGCTTATATGCAACATTGGAGCTGCACATTTTTCATTGTTTGATGACATCAAGATTGTTTTTTAAAGTTGTTGTTGATCATCTCCTAGTGAAGTTCTCTCGGTGTGTTTATCAATGTTGGCTTGTGCTCAAGAGTGATGAAGTTTTCAATATATGTTTTTGTTATTCCAAGCTGGAGCCTTTGACTTGTATGCTCTAGCTTGAGAGGGAGTGTTAAAATATGTATCATGAGGGGTAATTTGTCTTTCTACTAAGTGCTTTTACTTTTATAGTTTACTTAGGCTGCAAGTATAGATTAGATTGGAATGATTCTTAGGACAGCTGTCCTTATTTGGTTTCAGATTATTTAAATATGCTGAGAATGTGTTACTTCCTTATTTTGTAATATTCTGGGAGATCATCCCAGATCTATAAATAAACTTAGGGAGAGCTGTAGTTCTTGCACAACTCTCCCTCTTCCCAATTCTCTTCACTTCTTCCTTCTATTCTCTCTTGCTTTCTCTTCTTTGATCTTCCTACTGTTGGCTGGTTATAGAATTCAGACTTCTAATAGAAACTAATTAATTTAAACTCTTAAAGCTGAAATAAAACACAAGAAAAATGTTATTCTGCCAGTGTAACTTAAGTGGCCCAGAATTTACATAATTAGACCAATCAAAACTATTAAACTAACTTAATTTCGTACTTGGATGCTAGACTTTTGGGCCCATAGAATAGGCCTATGACTACATAAACCTATTATCAAAGGCTTAACACCTCTATCATCATCCCTAGGTTGATTTCAAAGAAAAATAGACCAATTCAGTGCTGGATCTGCATCACCTAGGTTGTTTCTTTAGAAAAGGCCTCTTTGGTTTTTGATCAGCATCATCCTTCTTCTTCTTATCCTTCTCTATGTTCTTTCATATGTGAACTAGAGGGAAAGAGAAAAAGGTAATAAACGTTTTCTTATTGTGTTGATCCCAGCTGGAATCAGTCTACTGCTAATGTGAGATTGTAAACCGAAGGGTAACAATCCTAATATGTTGTTCAAGCTTCAAATAACTCAAGTAGCGAAACCCAAGTTCTGGTCTAGTATTTGTCATATCCACCCAGCCGGTACCCTACCTGGCATACCCGAGTGTGTGATCCACAGTCTCGAAGATCAGTATTGAGGAAATCAACCTCCCACATTCACAATAATATAATCAAGAACAAGACTAAATCAATGTTAACAAAGTTAATTAATAGATCAAAGTAAAGTAACGAAATAATCATCAAAGTGCGGAAATGATACCAATATATATATTATAATCAAAATGTAGAGTGAGGCGGAATCTCACTCCACGAGTACAGCGGAAAGTCGTTCGAATGTTAAAAGAAGATTACAACCGGTTCCATAAGAAAAGAAAAAAAAGAAGTAATCAAACTAAGCTAGAGTCTATTCTACTTTATAAAGAACGTCTTCGTAAGTATAGACTTCGGAAATCAAGCTCGGACGCTCCAACTCAACTGTAGGGCTAATCATGGTATGAAGCATGATCACGCGAGGGATCATCAACGAGATCTTCATAGTTGCCAACACCTTGCGTGTAGTATGCTTCTTCAGCTTGCGCTTCCTCATATTGGCCTTCATAGTCATCTATACCTGTAGAGTAATCTAACAAAAGAAATTTGTACAAAAGGAGTGAATTCGAGAGAACTTAGCAAGGCAAGTCATTCCATAACAATATAAATAACATGATAACAGAAACATAGCATGATGCGATATGATATGAGACATACAATGCATGTATGAGTCTAACTCTATGTATGCTGGTCTCTATAGGTAGACATGCTTTAAGTCATAGCACCATATTTCTTTGGGAAAGTCATTCACTCTCCCTCAGCCATCTTGGCATCTTGGGTCTGCCGGTGGTAGTTAGGTTTTGCATCCCTCTTATACATTCCATGGCTGGGGTTTAGGTCACCTCTCTCTCACATAACCATTGGTCTAAGTATTGGCGCATGTCAGGGTAAAGCCTAGCCAAATGCAAGTCATCTACTTGGTTATATCAACTCAGATCTAGATACGTCCATTCTTCGCCCCTGGCGATCCTTTCTGGTATCCTTCACACTAGAGTCAGCATAGTCCCAGACTACGGACTCATCAACCCTATTGGTCATCCACAAGTAGTAGATGGGAAGCTCTCATGTCCCCTCACGGATTGGCTACCGGTCTTGAGCGCTCATGAGCCCAAGTCTACAAATGTGACCCTACCAACGAATGGCCCCCACAATGTGATTCATGTCCCCTCACTGGTTGATTACCAGTCTTGAGCGCCCATAAATCCCCATTGCAATACCCTTCCGAATTGGGTCTGATATAACAGGGATATCCTAGCCAAACACTGCTAGACAAGTCCTAGGTATGACAACCAATAATCCGGGAAAGCGTCAAAGGGCACCATCGGAAATATCTCATACTATTCCCACTGATATCCAAGGATAGAAATGTCAAGAGGACATTCCCCAATCCCAAATCATACCTAATCAATCACAATCCCAAATCAGTCATATCAACCACGACAGATATCTCATCATATGAAAGAATACATATAGACAATAATAATTGAACATATAATATATATGAGTAAGAGTCCATACATAATCAAGTACATAAGGTAAATATGAAAGTACGAACCTACTGTACTTACAACAGTCATATCATAATAGAAACTACAATATCAGTAACAAATCTAGGTAGTTCCCAATTTAGAAACTAAGATTCATGCAATCTATGTAAATATGGTAATAACTGTCCTTACCTTAAATAGATTCGAAGATATTCCGGACGGACAAGAGGATGAATCCAAAGTTAGCAAACAAACCCTAGATAAGCATCATACAATCATTAAGAAGCAGTCCTAAAAGAATAAGCATCAAATGAATCGAAACGGACGAAGAAGAAATCCCTTGCTGTCATGCCGGGTAGATTGGCTGGGAAGATTGGTCCAATCGACCCAAGCAGTCTGCCCAGTGAACAGTACGAGTCCAAAATCAGATTTTTGGTCCGAAACCTATTCTACATGATCCAGAATGCTACGAAACTTGGAGGGAATGTCTAACACAGTAATCTAAGACTATCTAACATGTATTAGACATCAAATGACGATAAAAACCAATACTTACTAATTTAAAAACATACTTTCTAATTTGGTAGAAAACATAGTTTTCATTGAAAACATGTTATGAATGAAAGAGATGAACTAGAGATGATGAGATCTCATTCTAGTAGACTAATACAGTAAATCAAGAGTATGAATGATCATGGAGATGCATCTATAATGCTAGAAGAATCAAAATAAGAATATGATCATAGATGCATGTAGAAAACATAAGAATCATGGTTGATAATGAATATAAAGATCATAGCATGAGTGAATGAATAGAGATTGTAGAAGACATGATTACAAGGATGTAGCATCTTCTTCATAATCTCAGTTCATAGAAGAGAATGATCATAGTAAGAATGAATCAATAACATATTAGAGTGATTACTAAATGTTGCAAGGTTTGATCTTCTTCAACACTCTTGGAGGCTTGGAGAGGAGTTTCTTTCGTTCTCTAAGTGTTTTGGAGGCTAGGGATACTAAAAATACGAAGTACTATGGTATATATAGCAATATAAACCTAAACAGAAGATTCTACTCGAATTCTGTTTGCTTGGGTCGATTGGCTGGGTAGACTGACCAAGTTGACCCAGGCTGTCAGCAAAGCCTGAATCAGGGAATTAAGGGCCTTTCTCTTATCGGAATCAAACGAGATTTTAAACACAAACTATAACTTACCTAGCATGGAGAAACGCCTTCAAATCATGTCTAACCAAGCTCTAAGGTCATCAACCAATCTTCTCTTCATCAAGGTGTAGTCTCTTTTCCAAATCCAACAAGGTCTTCAAGTATGGGGCATCATCGTCAATCTCCATGGGGTTCGGAGTCGAACACCATGTCTTCTACTGATATGACCCATAGTTGACTTCCACTTCTACTTCGGGTCTTCAGACACAAACAATAGAGTATCCGGGTTAAGGCTAGGGCCGGGTTTCACAGTATTAGTCTAGAAATAAAAGGTAATGGCTGTGTAGCGATCCAGCCAATGGAATGGGCCTGGATTGGGATAGAGTGTAGGTGCAATCCTCTCAATAGAAAGAACTCCAAATCTTAGTCAATTTTGACCTGGGGTTTTTGAATCATAAAATCTTCACAAGCTGCAGCAACTGCCTAAATCACAAGTTCAGCTACAGTGGTAACAGCAGTAGCAGCCTCTAGAATCAACTGAGGATGGATTCTGATCTTCAGTTGGAGACCTTGATGAATTGTTGCAGACACAATGTGAACATAAAGAAAGAAAAGATAGGGAGAAGGGGCTAAGGGGTAGGGGGATGGGCTATCTCAGCCGTAGGTCTCTCACCCCCAGCTATCTCAGCTGTTGAACGTGGATTCCTCCATAAACAATGGAAACATGGCCTGCAAATTTGATTTCTCTGAAGTCTGATCTTATATTGCAGTTAAAGGGTCCATTTATAGCTTGGCTAAAGCTTTATAAGGAATAGAATCTTAAAAGGGCAAACCTGATGCCAAACACTTCCACACAAGTAGAGATTGGTGGGGCAATTTTCCTACGCAACCTTATCCAGAACAATTTTTGTTGGGAAGCTGTTTCGATGAAAAAATAGAAACATAATAGACTGAAAATAGAAACTAATAACTTAGTAACCATTGACAATAGAATCTTGTTAAAGACGGAGTTAGAATAATATTATATTGTTGCTTGGTCAGCAAGATATTAATAGATCTTATGTGATTTTTTTTGTTAGATTTGGCACTGATTTATTTCCAGATTTCCTATGTAATTAGTTGAGGAAACTTAGATTTAGATCTGATTTGAAGTGAACTATAGAAGTTACTATTTTTCAGTCTTTCTATTTTTTTGGGAAAGTGGACAGAATATTCTGTCCATATCTATGTATTCTCTTCATATAAATAAAGCTATCTTGACTGGGGGGAGAAGTACATACAACTCTCATCCCTCCATCACGACTTCTCTTCATCTTTTCTCTTCTCCCTTCTTCTCTATGCTTACCTAATCACAGATTCTGGAATTGTAACATGGTATTAGAGCCTTAATCTAAGGCCTGGTTTCCCCCCTTCAGTGTTGAAAGGCTGACCTAGCAACAGTATAATCTTATTCTAACTCCTATAACAAATCTTACAAAAAATAGAAACTAATTAAAGGAAACTATTAGGCTTTATAATTCAGCCACATGCATAAAAAACAACAGCAGAAACTAAACTAAACTAAACTAAACTTCTAAGTTTCCCAAGAGTAAAAATCTTCATGTAATCTGATCTTGGACCCACAAATCTTCTAAGAATGTTTCCACTTAAATAGGTCCCAGGCTGTGACACTGTTCACGTGAACAGTGTTTTGTCCTTTTAGTTCTTCATCCAAGTTTCTATTTGGAGGTAGGGCTTCCTTATGTGATGCTACATCAAATCACCTAAAACTCGCCATATCATCAGACCAGGCTGCCTTTTACAGCAATTGCATCCCACGAGCTTGCTGGCTGATTGTGGGGCGTGTTCCTATGGGCTTTTGATCTACATCAACTGCTGTTGTGTTAACTGACCATGCTGAAAATTGCAACTATGCTATTACTGAAGTACCTAAATAAAATTGTGGTACAATATTGATAAAATATTCAAGGACTTATAATGTGATAAATAACTGTGACATGCATGCTGGGTGTTACAAAACTAGCTGGTTATCTATGGTTTGTTATGTTGTTTTTCATTTATTTATGTTAAAATTGAAAGACCCTGGTAGAATGTTAGTATTCTGATTTGAAAATATAATAAGAGCATGAGAGGACTGGGAAATGTGAGAGGATTTTGTTTTTCTTCCCTTTGAAATGCGTTCCAGTACCTCAAAGCTCTGAGTTGATGTTCTAAGAGTCCTGCTTCACCATGTCAATCCCCTAGGAAAAATTGATTGCACAATGTTTTGCCATTGATTATATAACTTGTCTTCCATGCAGACTGAATTAAAAATTGATAGAGATGTAGTTATTCTCTAGGGATCCAAAAATCTAAATGGGTAATTGGCAAACAAGATAGAGGTGGCAGTGGGTGCAGTTTCTCATTTAAAAAAAGAGAGGGTAAATGAGAACACTGAAAAGTAAGGACTAAGAAAACAGGTTGTGTATGTATGTCTGGAGAAATGTTTGTGTCAAAATTAAGCACATCATTTCACATATAGATACAACTTATTATAATTTAAAAATAAAAATAAAATGAAATGGTTCTTTCCGTCACTGATGTGAACTACATTCTTGTACCAACTGCTATTTATTCTAAATTGCAGAATGTATATTCTGTTCACTGTGGCCAATCATAGAACATGTTGATTCAAAGAATATCTAAGTGTCACTTGAAGAAAATTCTGTGGACTGATTGGCCCCTGCCCATGTGAAGTTTCAACTCTATCTGAGTTGGCCACTTAGCAAACCTAACTATTGAAAACTTCAGGACAAAGGACAGGTGTACCATACTATGGGGGAATGTATAGACGTAAAGAGTTATATTTACCATTACATGGAGGATAAATGATTGAATTGGAGGCTGATTTTGATATTTGGTCAATGCCTGTCCATCCAACTGTTGGAATTGCCAGCATCCCCCTTGCAGTAGGTGGTGCATTTGCTGTTGGGTGTTATTTCAAAATATCAATTTAGCTTTTGTCAAAAGCTGAGCTTTGGTGCCTTCTTTCCTCTTTCCTTGCTAACATCCTCAAAGTTTAAGATTCTCTCTTTTTCATGCAGCGGAAGCACCATTGTTGGAGTTGGATCTCCAGATCTTCCTCAATTTTTATATGATGATGATGAATACAGGGATGTATTTTTATCAGGTAAACAAGTTACGTTAGCATCTATGAGAATAAAAAAGTTGATTCATGTAATCTGTAGAATTATGAGGCTTCTTCATACTTACATCTGGCATCTCTTGACATGGGGATTTTGGGTTTAAATTTAGGTGTGTTATGGGAGAGGTATTTTTTCAGAAGGGAACCAATGCTATTACTTTTTTACTTTCTCCTAATTTTATCCTACAGAAAAGGCCCCAACATGACTTTCTATTCACATTCATTCTGCCTGAAGCTCTTCAACCATTGGTGCCTCACAACATGTTGTAAGGTTAGGAAGAGGAATGCCTTTGGAGTTTCCTTGGGGGACCATCGGTTAGAAGTTCATAGAAATCAATGGGATAGGGTCCATAGGGATGGTAATGAGGCAGGTTGTAGGTGTTCCTATATTGTATGACCCTCTTTTTATAAAGAGAAACGGGTTGGGGGTGTATGGCATTTAAAACTGGAAAAATTCTGGCTGCCATCATCCCCCATCTGACCTCACCACCGAGGGTCCAGCTTCTATTGCCTGGTGAAATAACTGGCCCCATGCATACTTCTTAGTGCAGGTTTATGGTGCAGCTAGCTCTGGTATGTGTGAAACCTCCACATTGCAATCCTTAGATTGGGGTAACCCAATTTTCAGGTTCTCAGCATTCTGCAACTTACGATACCAGTATTTAGAATAAATCTAAAAAAGAACATATTCTATCCCATTGATATTCATGCCTGGAACAACTGCTTGACTGATTTGTTTGAGCTTTATAGTATTCTATTTCCTCAGAATAATCCCCTCTAGCATAATTCTTTATCTTCATGGCTTCTACTGCAGAGGCATGCTTTCTTACCCGGGGAGAGAACCAGTGGTACACAGAACCTTCTTCAACGACATCTTCTTGTGATTCATCCATGGAGTTGCCAACAACTGAGGAGGGGGTCATCGTCTAGAAAAATGAAACATTTGATAGTCTAGAGAAGTTGCCTTTCATTGCATATAGTCATATACTGCAGGGTACTAAAGAAGGGACACTGACTTCCGGGTGAGAAAATTAGCAAGTGAATAAAAGAAAAAGGGGATCAGTTTGTGTATATGGTTAAAAAACGAAAATAAGTTGAAGAAAATTTGTGGTTTAGTGATAGTCAGGTGTAACAAAAAGACTTGGAACCTGTCTGATAACCCATTCAGAAGCTGTTAATTAGTGTTTTCTGTTCTGAAAAACACAATTGTTGTCAAAAACCGTTTGATAAACACTATTTGAATATGGAACATCATAACAACGGATATGAATGAAATGAGCTTCTATATGAACTACTGGAAAGATCATAGCGGCGAAGTCGAGACCTCCGCTAAGACCTAACAAAAGAAGTAAACATGGAGTGTTGTTTATTTTTGAAACATAAATTTCAATTTCATGAAGTAAATTTTATCTGACATAACAACTGTTTGTTATTTTCTCTGTTTTTTTAAGTCAAACGGTTATAGATTGCGTTCAAGTGAAATACAAGTGACGGGTATCGCTGATTTCCATTATGAGTAGGTATGATTCATTTGCTTCAACTCATAATCCATTTACGATCAAATTACGACTATTATTTGTAAGACAATTTTTTTTGAATCTAAGAACCCACTCAATTTTTTTTTTGAATCCAAGACCCCACAGTGCTTGTTGGGCACATAAACACCTGGAAAAAAAATGATTTGAACGAAAAATATGTAGGGAAGCTTACACAGGGATTAATGGCTATGTAAGCATCAATGAGAATGATGGAATTAGAGTAATAGTTGGATTCATGGTAGAAACTCAATTGATCTTTATTCATACCCTTTTCATCGTAGTACAAGCAATGTTAATATAGAATTTGCTTTGCTTTCTTCATTTTGGTGTTACAAGTTGAATGTGTCGACAAATGAAGTGTTGATCGGAGTATATTTTAAGCTTGATACTATCGTTCAAATGAAATAATAAACATTCAATTGTGAATGTGCTTTTAACAAAGGAGTGGCAGTCTTTCATATAAAGACAGTAAGATCAAGGAGGTTTCAGTAATAGTCTTAGTGATTGATTTAGTGATGACCAAAGGAAGGTAACCCGCGAAGATGTTCATAACTCTATTTGACCTACAAGGTATAAAAGCAAACGAGTATCACCTCTCAATGCCAATTTGATCTAGATTCGAAACTAAGAGACATATTTCTTTTTGGTCAAACATGCAGGGGCGGACTTAGAATGCAATATTGGGGGGGGGGGGGGGTCGAAGAATGAAAGGCAGATAACCTGGGGCGGACTTAGAATGCAATATTGGGGGGGGGGTCGAAGAATGAAAGTCAGATAACCTTTCCGTTAAGAAAGCACTAATGTTTTTTTTTTTTTTGGGAAAGGTAGCTTGTTACTATTGGGTGGGAATTAAATTACTAATATATGCCGCCGAGTGGGTGCGAACCCAAGACCTCCCCGTAAGAGGGTGGGTCTTTAATCGCTTGACTAACCTATCATTGGCATAGCACTAATGTTTTTTTGTCACACATATTATATTGGGCCCTTATAAGACTCATTTGAGGTCCCACCTCTAAATTATTTTATTATATTAAAGAATAGACCCACATATATTTTGTGGGGCCCACACATATTCGAAAAAAAGGTAAATTATTGATAATGATATTTTTTTCAACAAAACATAGGTAAAATTAAAGCAACAATATAAAAAAAAAATATGTACACATGACTTCAACCCTAAAAAATTAGATGCAAGCCAAAATTTCTTTGGTAGGAGATGTAAATCAATTTTTTTTAGGTAAGAAATGCAAACGAATGGCAATTAGTTACTTACTAACTATAGAAATTTTATTCACTATACAAAATCAAATAACAAAAACTGCGGAAGAAATAAAGAAACATAGAATATAAAATCAAATAAAGAGAATAACCAAAAAAGGAGAAAAAGAGAAACGATAAATAAATTAAAAAAAGAAAGAGTACCTGATATGGGAAAAATAATTATCGAACCGAGTCCGCCCTTGGTTCGACCCTCGACTCCGGTCGGGAAGAAATGGACCGACTCGCATCCGAGTGGGTCGGGTTTAAAGATAGCTTGTTGAGGAAGAAACTTGACTCAGTCAACAAACACACCCGAATCCGTAATTATCGGAGTGGACGAATCGTCAAGGAGACGGTTAACGACACTTATAGGAGCAAATGATCGTGCTTACTTGGATAATTGCCACGTTATGATCATGCTAACAAAGAAGTTATCCATTATCCCATCAACGAACAGATCTATTATCAACGGATCTAATCGTTAAGATTGGATGGAGAGATTATGATCAGACCGGGTTCATACTTGGTCCGACCCTCGACCCTGGTCGAGACGGAGAGATCCGACTCGACCCCGGTCGAGACGGAGAGATCCGACTCGCTCCCGAGCGAACCGGATCCGGAAGATGGCTTGCTGAAGAAGAAAGCTTATTTGGCTACAAGCGCGCCCTAATCTTACTTATGGATTAGGGTAATCACCCTAATAATGGCAGACTCGAATTGACGGCTGTGGATAATCATTATCGAAGGGATAATCATCACATAACCTAAAGGTTATCTCAGGAGTCCTCTACTAGTCCAAACTAGTAGAAGTCTATTGCTCAACGGATCTAACTGTTAAGATCCAACGACTACCCGAAGAAGGCTCAAGTGCATCCAACGAAGGAGATTCGAAGGTACACTCTATATAAACCTCACTACCATACAAGGTGAGGGGATCGAAAAAGAATACTATCTGAGACTCAAGTTCAGATACATACTGATAGACCTAAACTATCAGCGATCTGCTATCTAGATCACCTTTCCCAGTTCTTCATTCCTTAGCTTTGCGCTTCTAGCGAGAGCCGTTTGTGATTAAGTTCATCAACTGACTTAGCCTTCGGAGGTGGACTCCCGACCCCAGCGGTCGGGCCACATCTGACGCTTTCGTTTTGCAGGACATCACGAGTAGATCTAAGGGTTGAGCAGATTTTGGATGCATCAATTGGCGCCGTCTGTGGGAAACAACTTGAAAAGCCATGGTGACTAGATCAGCAGCCACAGCAGCCGCTGCACAACGCAATTCCAATGTTCAGATCCCTGGAGTGAATAATCCAGATATTCCCCAGGAAAGCCAAAATCCTATCGAGGTAGATGGTGGCCAGGGAGGACGTAATCCTCCTCCTGATACAATCCAAGATCAATTGGATCAGGTAAAGATTCAACTCTTGGAGGTGAGCCAAGCACTCCGCATGCTCACCAGACGAGTGGTTTTACCACAAGAGTTTGATCAGCGCGATTCAGGGAGATGTGCATTGCCACGTGACCAGAGATTGGCTGAAGACCGGAATATCGATCAGAATTTCCGTGAAGGAGACCGAGGACTTAGGAGGATCGATGATCAACCGAGGAGAGACGATCGGTTCGACAGACCGCAAGAGAGTACAACTGATTCAAACACAAGGTTAGATACAGGGGTAAGAACTCACTCACCCACTGTCAGAAGAACCGTTCGTGATGATCGAGCAGTTCGCGACGAGCGGAATGCTCAGGAAGGACGGGCTGTTCGTGATGATCGAGTAGCACGGGATGATCGTGTTACTTGAGGTCGTGATCATATTGCTGAAGATCACCCGACCCAGATTGGTCAGGAATTGGGCAACATCAATGAGAAATTAGGGCAGTTGGCTAAGGGAAGAATAACTGAGGATATTTATTCAGTCATTCGGAAGACTCCCTTTGCCGAGCCAATTGCGGGATATCAGTTTCCCTGTAACTTCTGTTTGCCTACCTTTTCAACATTCGATGGCTCCGGAGATCCAACAGTTCACATCGGCTATTACCAACAGACCATGGCAGTTTCAGGTAATTCTGATGAAATTTTATGCAGGGTTTTTGGTTCATCACTTACTGGAGCAGCACAAAAGTGGTTTTCGAACCTCCCCTCTGGAAGGATCGTAAACTTTGACGAATTGGCGCGCCAATTCATAGGGCGATTCCAGAGTGGAATACAGGTCAAGAAAACGGAAGAAACCTTGTTTACTATCAAACAAGGAAAGAGCGAATCAATCAGAGAGTTTCTGAAAAGATTCAACAAAGTGACGATGGAAATAGAAAATTTGGATGAATAAGTAGCCAAAACTGCTCTATTCACGGGACTCACTAATCGGAAACTCCTGGAGTTATTACTACGGGGATATGCCCGCGACTTATGCTGAGTTGGTACAGAGATGCCAGAAGCAGGCTGAAGTCATGGAGATTCTAGATGCGTGCCAAGGAGATAATAAAGTCTCCAATAAGGAACAGAAGGCTCCTGAGCAGAAGCAGAAGCCAAAGAAAAATGTTCGTGATCGGGTTGGAAAATCTCAGCCTTGGCACCAAAGGTCCCCCGGTAAAAGTGAGTACACTCCATTGAATGCTCCTGGGGCTGATATTTTAAATATCCTCAAAAGAAAAAATATTTTAAAGTGGCCGCCTAAATTCTTTTGAAACCCGGAGAGCAGCAGGATCGAGAAAAGTATTGCCGATTCCACAAGGACTATGGTCATTATACTAATGACTGTCGTCATCTGAAGGCAGATATTGAGAGATTAATATCTCAGGGACATCTGTCCAGTTTCGCTAGCAGAAGAAGGGAGGAGCCACGTGAGCCACGTGCGGCTGCTCCGAAAAGGGATCGTTCGGTTAGTTCGGAACGATCAAGGGAGGCCCCGAAATCTAAGAAGGGCAAGGAGGTGATTGAAGCTACTCGGTCACCAATCCTTACCATCTTCGGGGGACCAGAGCCCGAATCACTCCGGAGTCTGAAAACAAAATCCAAATTTGTTGGAACCGGAGAGACGCAGAAGCGGAAGAAGCTGAATGGTGAAGATTCTATCACCTTTAGCAAGGAAGACGAAAGAGATGTTTGTTTACCTCATGATGATGCTATAGTCATCAAGGTAGAGATTGCACGACGGGAAGTGCATAGAGTTTTGATTGATACAGGGTCTGCAGCTGACCTAATTTCCTACGAAGTGTATCAAAAATTGAAGGTGGATCAGGACTTGATGAAACCTTCATCCACACATCTATATGGTTTTGCAGGGTCATCTGCAGTGGCGGAAGGATCGGTCCAGTTGGATTTATCCATTGGAAGTTTTCCTAAGGAAACAACTGTTCGAATCAATTTGGTGGTTCGGGAACTGCCAGCTTATAATATGATCCTTGGGCGACCATCTTTATCCAAGATAGGTGCTATTGTTTTGACAAAGCACCTGAAGATAAAATTCCCGACTGATATGGAATTGGTCAAGTCTCCTCTGACCAGAAGATCTCTCGGCAGTGTTATGTTGCCTATTTAAAAGACAAGAAGGGCCCGAGGAAGGTAACTGCCCTCCCCATAGAAGTTCGAGATGATCGGGAAGAGTCAGAGATGCAAAGACCCGAACCAGTGGAGAAGCTGGAACAAATCCAGCTGTGTACCGAGGATGAGAAAAAGATTACTTATATCGGGTCTGAACAGCTGGAAGAATTTAAAGATGAGTTGAAGTTATTTCTTCAGCAGAATAAAGATGTATTTGCATGGTCTGCTGAGGACATGCCCGGAATCGATCGGGCCATTGCAGAGCACAAACTCTGGATAGACCCTAAGGCGAAACCAGTGATACGAGAAAAGAAGAAATTTCTCCATTGAAAAGTATGAAGCCGTTCGAGCGAAGTTGAAAAACTTAAGAATTCTGGTTTCATAGAACCAATTGAGTGCCCAACTTGGTTGGCCAACGTGGTAATGGTAAAAAAGGCGAATGGGAAGTGGAGGATGTGTACAGACTACACAGATCTTAACAAAGCTTGCCCAAAAGATTGCTACCCGTTGCCTCGGATTGACCTCTTGATAGATGCGACTGCAGAATATGAAACTTTAAGTTTCATGGATGCCTATGACTGATCGTGAGAGCTATTATTACAAGGTCATGCCTTTTGGCCTGAAGAATGCAGGAGCAACATATCAGAGGGCCGTCAACAAGATTTTCAAAGAGCTGATAGGAAAGAATGTTGAAGCTTATGTTAACGACATGCTAGTGAAAAGCTTTACAAAAGCAAATCATATTGCAGATTTGACCGAGGTATTCTCAAGATCTGCGGGAAACATCAAATGAAGCTAAACCCGGAAAAATGTGCCTTTGGAGTCTCCTCGGGCAAATTTTTGGGCTTCATGGTATCACGAGAGGGGAATTGAGGCTAATCCCGCCAAAATACAAGCTCGATTGATATGGAGGCTCCCAAAGCTGTTCAGGATGTGCAGTTTTAACAAGGAGAGTTGCTGCTTTAAATCGATTCATCTCCAAGTCTGGAGAAAAATGTTTGTCTTTCTTCAAGGCACTTAAAGACCTGAAGGGCAGTAAGGAAGCAAAGTGGACTGAAGAGTGCCGTAAAGCTTTCGAGGAATTAAAAAAAGCACTTGGACAACCACCGATCCCGTCCTGCACTGTGAGAAGGGGGAAATATTACAGCTATATCTAGCGACGTCCCTTTCGGCGGTCAGGGCAGTACTTGTTTGGGAAAAGATAAAAAACAGTGGCCGATTTACTATGTAAGCCACGTGTTGCTAGATGCGGAGACAAGATATTCACAGATTGAGAAGCAGTGCTCGGCTCTCATGATGGCCGCCAAGAAGCTAAGGCCATATTTTCGTGCTCATCCAATTGAGGTATTTACAACTTTTCCTCTTAGTAAAGTTCTTAACAAACCTGATTTGTCCGGAAGGATGGTGTCCTGGTTGGTTGAACTCAGCGAGTTCCAAGTGAGCTTTAAGCCCGTAACCGCAATCAAGGCTAAGGCATTAGCCGACTTTGTAGTAGAAACTACCGCACCAAAGGAACCCACCATTGAGGATCCCATTATACCAACCACTTGGGAGGTATATGTGGATGGTTCGAGTAATAAAGATGGAGCAGGAGCTGGAATTCTATTAAAAAGTCCAGCAGGATTTATTATTCGATATGCTTTGAGATTCGCATTTACGCAAGTAAAAACGAAGCAGAATATGAGGCTCTGATAGCAGGACTTCGGTTGTCAAAAGCATTATCTATTGCAGATGTTACCATTTATAGTGACTCTCAACTTATAGTCAACCAAGTCCAGGGGGAGTATGGTATTAAAGAACCACGCTTGCGTAAATATCAAGAGATAGTGCAGGCATTTCAAAACCAATTTCGGAATTTGAAGATATCTCGATTTCGAGGAATGAAAATTCAGTGGCAGATGAGCTATCCCGACTAGCCATTGCCAAGGAAAAGAATCTAGACCCTTCGGTCTACATTGAAGAGATAACATTTCCAAGTTATCACGAGAAAGAAATTTGTTATATTGAAGCAGAACGTTGCTGGATGGATCCAATAATCGAGTATCTAAGGGATGACAAATTACCTGAAGATCCAGTAGAGGCAAGGTTGATCAAGATTCGATCAGCTAGATTTGTCATTCAGAATGAGAGACTATACAAAAGATCTTATGCTGGACCCCTTATGAGATGTATAGGCCCCGAAGGAGCAAAATCAGCTTTGGCTGAGGTTCATGAAGGAATTTGTGGAGCTCACATGGGTGGACGAGCCCTGGCTCACAAAATTCTAAGACTTGGGTTATATTGGCCTAAGGTCCAAGAGGCTGCTATGGAATACGTTCGTCGATGTGGTAACTATCAAATTCATGCTACAGTATCGAAGCGCCCGGCGGAAACTATGACTTCAATTCTAAATCCCATTCCCTTTGCGATGTGGGGAATTGATATCATGGGCAAATTCACCAAGGTGTCAGACGGACGGGAATATCTGATAGTAGCAATTGATTACTTCACAAAATGGGTAGAAGCTAGTGCACTGGCGGCAATTACTGAGAAAAAAGTGGAGAAATTTGTGCTTGAATCAATCATATATCGCTTTGGGATTCCAAAGATTATTGTCACTGACCATGGTACTCAGTTCGACTGTCCACAATTTGAGCAATTCTGTGGAACATATATGATCGAGCATCGTATGTCCTCAGTGGCATACCCCCAAAGCAATGGACAGTAGAGGTTACTAACCGAACGCTACTGGAAGGAATAAAGAGAAGACTCGAAGCTGACAAAGCTTCTTGGGTTGAAGAACTTCATAATGTACTGTGGGCTTATAGAACTACGGTTCGAACACCCACAGGAGAAACTCCATTCAGGTTGGCATATGGATCCGAAGCATTGGCACCAGTGGAGATAATGGCGGGGACATTACGGGATCGTGAGTTCGAGGAAAAAGCAAATGAACAAGGGCTGCTTGATAGTCTTGATTTGTTGGACGAAGTTCGGGTAAAGGCAATAGCACGAACTCAACATTATCAAAGAAGGATAGCGTCTCATTATAATACTCGAGTGAAGAATTGTCGGTACTTAGCCGGAGATTTGGTGTTGAGAAACACCCTAGCTTCCTACCTGCGTCACCAAAGAAAATTGGACCCTTCCTGGGAAGGACCTTATATGGTTGTGAAACCGGTCGGTTCAGGAGCTTACAGGCTGAAGAACATCAACACCCTTGAAAGAGTTGGATCGTTCGTGGAATGCCAGGCATCTCAAAAAGTTTTATCCTTGAGGATGATTTCAATTTTGTTCGCGATGTAATCATCTTCAACTCAATCAATGCAATTTTTGGCTTTCAACAAACTATCTTTTGATTGAGGTGCATCATACACCACATTCAAGAATAAGATCCAACTATAAGGCATCGGATGAAAATTCGTGTGGGTCCTTCAACACTTATGGAAATTTTTGGACTTTCTTAAGTCGAGGCATCGGATGAAAATCCGAGTGAGTTCCTTTTGCAAGGCGTCGGTTTAAAACCCGAGTAAGTTCCTTCAAGACTTATTGAATTTTTGAATTATCCTTAAGTAAAGGCATCGGTTTAAAACCCGAGTGAGTTCCTTCTCAGACTTATTGTATTTCTCCGGAAATCCTTAAGTAAAGGCATCGGTTTAAAACCCGAGTGAGTTGCTTCTCAGACTTATTGTATTTCTCCGGAAATCCTTAAGTAAAGGCATTGTTTCAAACAACTAAGACCTAATGCAACAGCGATTCAAGTGGCTAGCAAAGTTCAAGATAAAGTTAATTTCTTATTTCTTCAAAAGATCCAAAGAGGCCAGTATCAAAACAATTACAAGAGCTGGATACAATCTTCGGTCAAAAAAGAAAGTCATCATAGGTGACTGTTAAGAAGTTATACAAGATCGACGCGACTTTGCTAGAACAAACATATGAGTCAACCATTGGTGGGGATTCAAGGAAAAGAAGAGAAGAAATGAGGATTACAAAAATATTTCGGTATGCATAAAATCCTCCTCAATTTCATACTCTTTGTCCAACTTGTCCAGGAGAAGCATGGTCCTCGACCAAACTCGCATTCAGGACAAGCTCGTCATAATTGACTTCTTCCAGGGGAGAATAAACAGGAGAATCTTCCAGATAATGCATAATATCTGGATCGGAAGGTGGAGGATCAATCTTATCCTTGGTCCAGTCGGGAGGAGGAATACCCAGGTCAGTAAATACTTGAGGATGGCAAACAACACTGTAGGGAGTCGTATCAAAATGAGGATCCTTCCTTAATATTGATCCCCATACTTCGTTCTCACCATCCCGGTACGCCTGCAAGTTATAAGCATTCAGCATATCAACAAAAGGCTTACCGTGTAAATACTTGAAGACGCAGCCTCTGCGAACATCGGTTGGAAGGGATTCAGGCAAAGGAACGACAGCTTGCCTTTCAGTAACGTTTCGAATCCTTTGGCTCCCGACTTTCCAACTGTTCGCTCCAGCCGCCGAATCTTCTCCCCGGCATCATCCAAGTCCGACCGAAGACGACCAATCATCGAATTTTTTTCTCCCCGCCACCTCCCAAGCTAGATTCGAAGGCGAGCAATCTCAACATCTTTAGCTTCGGAGATTTCCCGAAGCCTAGAAACTTCATTGCTCAATCTATCGAGCCTAGTAACCGCTTCCACTTGGTTGTGGAAGTTACCAAAGAAGACTCCCGCAAACAACTTCCGAGTTAACGAGGAGCGAGAAAAAGTAATTTTTCAGAATCAAAGGATAATGAAGAAAGACTTACATCACCAAGTGACTTCGTAAAGACTTCATCCGGAAGTTTGGAAAGAACTGCGCTCTCGGAAGTCATTCGAGCAGCAAGACACCATTCCAACGCTCTGTCAAACTCGTTTGACACTAATTCAGGCGAAGGATGAGCTACACCAAGAGAAGGATGAGCTGCATCACTTGTCACCCGACGGCGCTTCCTAGTGGCAAAATCCTCCAACTCGGAAGGAGAGGAGGAGGATGCCAAACAAGCACTGGAGTTGGAAATAGGAGCAGCACCTGCTGGGACCACACCTTCATTAGACGCCAACATAGTTGCCTCAGATGCCCGAAGAGTCTCTTTCGGGGGTGCACCAACATCTCACCAAAGAGGGCGTCGGCAGCACCATCGGCAATGGAGTGATCAAGATCTTCCTAGGCAAGACGAGCAATCACTTCGGGCAAAGGAGGCGCAGGGACGGCATCAATAGAAATTGTGGGAATCTGACTTGAAGATTCACCGGCAGCGAGCCGCCTTACGCTTGGAGGATTCACTAGCTGAAACCACCGCACTGGCCCCAACCACCACCGACGGAACGATTTTCTTGCAAGATTTTGCTCTGATAAAGTTCGGGTTGATCTTGGGAGCCACTATGCAAACAAACAAGCCGTATCAGTACAGAAATAAACGACAACAACAAGAGGGAAAACCCTAGTTTTTTTATCACTTCCAACAAAACCAAATAACTAAACCCCAAGTATAACTACTGTACAGTTTACTCAGGGGGGGAAGTGGGGAAAGAGATGAGTAATCAAGAAACTCACTTGTTCGAAGTTGATAGAGCTATTGTTGGAGTACGAGGAATACGGAAGGAGCCGAAGGACGAAAGGTCGCTTTAACACTTTAGCAAATCTAACTTGCGAAGGCGGGATAGATGGAGAGTACCCACGAAGGCTTTAAATAGCCTCAGGTATTAAGACGACGGTTGAAGGCTAAGGACAACCGACGACCTAGATCGAAATGACGCTTCGAAATCCACAGAAAGCAAGATCAACGGTCGGAGGCATGCCACATGGAAACATGTGGAAGCGAGCACCTGATGCAGAGATACCTCCAATCATCGCACCGCCATTAAAATAATGGATGTATTTCCGATTCATTGGAAACAGTGAATGGTATACAAAGGCAATAAAACGTTTGAACTTCGCAGAAGGGAAACGTGCGGACTTTGCAATAAATGAAGTAGTGGAGAAGATTAATGCATCTTCCCGAAACGCATCTTCACAATATTTCTACAAGATTATTATTCGGCGAGGAATGTAAAGTTAAGTGATGAGTTTTATCATTAATACTTTGATATTCAAGGCAAGATTTCGGCAGGAGACGGGGAAATATAAAGGCCAACATGAGAAAGAAATGTCTATTCATTAAATAGAGGGTAAATCTGTACAAAAAGATAACTCCCTAAGCCTTTTCTTCATTGTTGCCTGAGGGACCCTGGTCGGGAGGACTTTTCTCAGGATCATGAGAAGAGCCTTCCTCAAGAATGGCATCGGCTAAGTCCTCTACAGCAGCAACTTGAGACTCGGCTTGTGATTTCTCCTCTGGAAGTGCCGGCTCGTCAGCCAGGTATGCCTCATATTGAGGGTCAGCTGGAAAAGGATCATCTTCTTCTTGAGCCCAGTCTGGGAGATCCATACCAACTTTCCCGAAGACCTCTTTGTGGCACACCTCAGGAAAGGGAGCAGTGTCAAAGGCAGGGATTGATCCGAGGATTCGCTCCCAAACGTCATTCTGCCCCAAACGATAAGCTTGAAGGTTGTAGATACCTAGCAGCTCGGAGAAAGGTACGCTGTTCAGGTATTTCCGAACACACTCCTTCCGAAGCTCTGGCTTTATATGCTCGGGCTTGCTAGGGATCGCCTACTTCAGATGTTCTTCGAGCTCCCTACTTTTGAATTCAAGCCTGTCACCAAACAACGTGGCAGCTGCTTTTTGCTTCCTGGCCTCGCGCTCGGCAGCAGCGGCACGAATCTTCAACGCTTCGAGGGCCTCCTTGTGGGAGATCACTTCTTCCTCATGCTCTTTCTGCAGCTCCACGGCAGCTGCAGTCAGCTGGTCTATTTTAGAATTGGCTTTCGCCAAATTGTCTTCAAAGGTTTGCAGCAAGGAGCTGGTGCGACCAACCCGGCTCAATGCTTCCATGTGTTGATAAAAGCTCAACACAGCATTCCTGGGAAGGCGGAAAATATCAGAAGAAGTCATAAGAAATTATGAAAAAATAACTATGCAAGAAGACCGGTACCTTGTAGATTGACTAACAAGGGAGGTGTCATCCAGGGCTTCAAATTCCTGGCGATCAGAAAGAGCAAGACTGAGGGAGCTCCATTCTGCAGCTTTCTCGGGATCCCGAGTCACCCTGTCGGTCAGCTTCAGGGTCCACTGGGGGGTGAAGACCTCCTCACCATCCGTTGAAGCTTTGGATTTTTTATTGGAGGGAGCATCAATTGTGTCATGCCTCCTCTTGGTTCGGGCGGAGGAAGAGACATTAGACCTCTCCTGTAAAACCCAGCCCTAACCTTGACCCGGAAACCTTGTTTTTGTAGGTCCGATGACCCGAAGTAAAGTAAGAAGTCAGCTTTGGGCCATCCCAGTAGAGGACTTGGTGTCTGGCTTTGAATCCATGAAAGTTGATGATGAGGTTCTATTTATGGAAACTGAATCCTGATGAAGATCTAATTAGTTGATGGACTTGGAGTGCTCTCTATCTTGGTTTGAAGGCATTTCTACCTATTAGGTAAGTCACTTGACTTGTGTGCAAAACCCCTTTAGGATTGGATTTGATCTGGGCCTTCAATTCCCTGTTTTGGTCTTCTTTGTCATGATTGGTCGACCGATTGGTCGATCGGGCCAGTCGACCAATCCACTCGACCAATGAGTGCTGTCTTTGGCAATTAGGTTGTTCTTGCTCTATTTAAGTCCAATCTCGAGTCCACTTCGTATTTGCTGCCTCCAAACTCTCTGGAACGAACCAAAGACCTCTGCAAGTCATCTCTCTTGCATCCTTGGTGTTTTCTTGACGGATCTTCGTCGAAACTCTTCTTTTTGCATCAAAAGGTATGTCTACTCTCTCTTCTTCTCCTCCATCTTTGTTTTTCTTTCCTTTTTGAGTTGAGACAGTAGAAGAGATGCTGCATTCTCTGTTGCAAACATCTCTCGAACATGTTCTCATGATCATCCTAAGGATTTGAGGCTAGAACAATGATCTTAACCATGATCATTGCAAGCTTTTGAAGGAATCATGATCAAACCATGATCTAATCTCTGTTAAACTTCTAATCTGAATTCTAATCTCTTTGGATCTTCTATGTTGATCATGTTAGTAGTTAATTACTGTGTTTTCTTTCCATGATCCATAATCTATAAATCTCTAGTTGTTCTCTTCTACCATACTATGTGTTCTTCATGATGCATGGTAGTTACATATATGGTAGGTTTTATTTCCTTATTTAGATTTATGCTTCTAAGCCTTATTCCATGAAGATCTATGTATGTTTTCATGTTTTCATTACCGAAAGCAATGATCCATCCTCCTATTGTTCTTGTCTTTGTTTTCTATTTCAAATTTATCAAGATCCATGATTGAGTTAATTATGGTAACTTTTTGTTTCCTAATTTGGATCTTGATACCTTGATTTGATTAGTGTTTTGAGGTCCCCTAGTTGTTAGAATACTACTGATGTAGTCCACCCCTTGATTAGTACCCTTTTGAACCACCAAATTCGGATTTCATATCTTAAAACTCTGTTTTTTAGGCTCTTGTCTGCATTGGTCGACTGATTGGTCGACTGGACCACTCGACCAATCCACTCGACCAATGAGTACAGCAACTCCAGATTTGGTCTGTTTCGGATGTTTTGATATCTTTTCTGTTAGGGATCTTTCCTAATATGTTGTATATACTTGTTTAGGACCTTCTTCTCAAGTTTGCCAAGATCTTACTTGATTTCTTAGGATTCCTTTGCGAGTTATAAAAGGTAAGGATGGTTATTTCCTTAATTACATAGATAGCATGAATCTAGTTTCTATATTTGAATATCATTGATATGATTCCTAAATTAGATTCTTACAATGATATACTACTGTTGCATAACTTTGATTACAGTAGCATTATTTATTTATGTTGAATTGATTCATGTATGATTTACTTACCAATTATATACATGTGATTGTACTTATTGATTTCTTTCCATATATGAAGTTACCATATATGTGATGATATGAATTGATGCATGTGTATGCTTAAGTATGGTTTGGAAAGGAGAGGTGTCCTTTCGACACTTCTGTCCTTGGACTACTACGGGAATATTATGGGATGTTCCCGGAGATGCCCTCTGGACACCTTCCTAAATCGTTGGATGACATATCTAGGATTTGTCTAGTAGTGTTTGGCTAGGATGTCCTGTTATGTCGACCCTAATCGGAGGGGGTATTGAGACCGAACGACCCGTGGTAGCAATGGGGATTCATGGGCGCTCAAGACCGGTAACCAACCCGTGAGAGGACAGGAATCACATTGTGGGGGCCATTTATTGATAGGGTTGCATATGATTAGACTTGGGCTCACGGGCGCTTAAGACCGGTAACCAACCCGTGAGAGGACGTGAGAGCTTCCCGTTTACCATATGTGGATGATCAATAGGGTTGGTGAGTCCGTAGTCAGGGACTATGAGGACTCTAGTGTGAAGGATACCGGAAAGGATCGTCGGGGACGAGGAATGGAAGTATCTGGATCCGACTTGATGTAACTAAGTAGAAGACTTGCATTTGGCTAGGTTTTACCCCGACATGCGCCAAGACTTATACCAAATGGTTGTGAGAGAGTGTTTTGACTTAACCCCCCGCCAAGGTTTGTCCCGAGGGATGAAGGACCCATTACCAATCGGCTGCTCGAGACCGGTGAAATGATCCGTGAGAGAATCCAAGATATCTTAAATGGTTGAGGATGTGAGTGGACTTTCCTAAAGAAGTACGGTGTTATGACTTAAAGCATGTCTACCAATAGAGACCAGCATACATAGAGTTAGATTCATCCATTCATTGTTTGTCTCATATCATATTGCATTTATGTTTGTTCTGGAATCCTGCCATTTATGTTATTATGGATTTTTAATCGCTTTACCGAGTTTCTTTGAAACTCATTCCTTTATTGTACAATGTTGTTAGACTATCCTGCAGTCTTGAGTACTATGACGGTCCCTATGAAGAAGCGCAAGGCGAAGAGGCATATCTCCAGGAAGGTGATTGCGGTTACCACAATTACTCTGAAGATCCCGCGGGTGGTTATGCTCCGTACGATGCTTAGTCCGACCATTGAGTGGAAGCGTCCTTGTGCCATTTATGAGATTTACACTTACAAGGATGTTGTCTATAAAGTGGAGAACAATTTAGTTACCCAATGTACTAGCTACTGGGATTAGGTTTTGTCTAGTTTATTCTTTAGAGCTACTTTTCCGCTGGTTGTAAAGTGGGATTTTTGCCTCACTTTACTTATCTGTTTGATACTCTGATTATATCTATTATTCTGATTCATCTATGATTCATTCTTTCTTTATTGGATCTATGATTTATCTTCCGCACTCTTGTTATGATTGTTCATGATTATGTTATTGTTTATGTGGGAGGTTGATCACTCGATACCTGATCTTCGGGCTGTGGATCACACTCTCGGGTATGCCAGATAGGGTACCGGCTGGGAGGGCGTGACATCTCCACCATCGGTTTCTTCCCTTTACCCGAATCATCAGCCACGGGCCTGATATTCCTGATACCCCTATAAGAGGGGTCGGGAGAGGGAATAGAAGCCTCTTGATCTACGGTCAAGGCTCTGGGCGATCGTTGCTCGGCTGTCACAACGGCCCTAGCGGCCTTCACCCGCAGGCTTTCAGGGTTAATTCTTGGAGGCACTGCAAAGAAGAAGGACAAGAGTTAGAATTAAAAACATATCACTTCATTCAAATTAAAGGATGGTGGTTAGAAACTCACAATGAGCCAAGCCCCAGTACTGAAGGATGGAGTTATACTCCACTTCAAGTCCATGTATCTCTTGATACCATGGAATGGATTTGATCTTCCTGACGGCCGCCTCGTCTTCTCTGGATAAGGGAAGGCCTCTGTTATTCTCAGAAGAAGAAGTACACCTCCTCCAGGTGGTTGGGAAGTTAAGATCTGATGGAGGCGCTCGACAGAAAAAGTATCGTTCGCGCCATCTTTTGTGGTTAGAAGGGCAAGTTCCTTTGACAAGGATGCTACCCCTCCAATCAAGTTCAGCCTTATTGCGTTTGGACAGAAAAACCCATCCAGGAGGATGGGAGATAGAAAGAACATGAAAATGTACAAAGAGAGAAAGAGATGGCGTAATGCCAAGTTCAAAACAATTACACAAACCCAAGAAGCCGACGATAAAACGCCAGCTATTGGGGAGGAGCATTCCGGGACAAATGTTCCAATGATTCAGAACTGCGGAGAACAAAGGATTAAAAAAGGGAAAGCGAACCCCGCTTTCCGGTGCATCTATATACGAGAGAAAATTCACCCGAAAGGGATGAATCAACCCTCTCATCAGGGTGGGGAGCCCTAACCTGATATGAGGAAGGAAAATCAAAATCTTGGACAGCTGAAAGAGGGGTTTCCTCATTGTAAATGGAGGGAATAGAGCCAGGTCCACCATCGGACCCGGAAGTTTGAGGCTGCCTAGAAGACTCGACAATCTTGGAAGATCCAGACTGGAGAAGGACAGGAGAAGTTTCGGTTTTTCTTTCTAAACCTTTTTGAGAAACTTCAGCGAACTCGCGCCAGAGGACAGTTAGGGTTTTGTTATCACTATCCGACTATTCGGGAGCAGGAGAAGCAAAAGCCTCACTGCTATTACCAACACTGGGTACCAGAGAAGCCCTATCGTCCGCCATTACTTGTTTCAGTAAACTACAAAAAGAAAAAGACCAGTAAACTTACTAATTTAGTGAGGCAAAAGCTTGAGAGCAAGAAGGCGCGAAGCAGACAACAAAGGTTCAAATTCCAGACAGGAAGAATGAAACCTACGAAGACAACGAACCGCTTTTAAAACTCCCGCACGAGTGTTCGGGAATCTGAACGATCGAGATTGATTCAAAATCAGCAATCAAGATTGAAAGACGTTTTGAAAGTTTGAACTCACGAATCAGAAATAGGCGTTCGGAAACCGTCGCTTGGATGACGTGAGCCACGACAGATCAACTGCAAGGAGATATGTGGCCTTACACTCACAACGCTCGAGGAAAAGTGACCACCGCATTAAATGTGATATGACATTTAATGAAGCACGCAGAGATTATCACCTGACGACGAACCCAGTTAAAAACCAAGCCCTCGAGATCGACCGAACGCTTGGTCTGGGGGGCTCGTGATACGGAGAGATTATGATCAGACCGGGTTCATACTTGGTCCGACCCTCGACCCCGGTTGAGACGGAGAGATCCGACTCGCTCCCGAGCGAACCGGATCCGGAAGATGGCTTGCTGAAGAAGAAAGCTTATTCGGCTACAAGCGCGCCCTAATCCTACTTATGGATTAGGGTAATCACCCTAATAATGGCAGACTCGAATTGACGGCTGCGGATAATCATTATCGAAGGGATAATCATCACATAACCTAAAGGTTATCTCAGGAGTCCTCTACTAGTCCAAACTAGTAGAAGTCTATTGCTCAACGGATCTAACTGTTAAGATCCAACGACTACCCGAAGAAGGCTCAAGTGCATCCAACGAAGGAGATTCGAAGGTACACTCTATATAAACCTCACTACCATACAAGGTGAGGGGATCGAAAAAGAATACTATCTGAGACTCAAGTTCAGATACATACTGATAGACCTAAACTATCAGCGATTTGCTATCTAGATCACCTTTTCCAGTTCTTCATTCCTTAGCTCTGCGCTTCTAGCAGAGCCGTTTGTGATTAAGTTCATCAACTGACTTAGCCTTCGGAGGTGGACTCCCGACCCCAGCGGTCGGGCCACATCTGACGCTTTCGTTTTGCAGGACATCACGAGGAGATCTAAGGGCTGAGCAGATTTTGGACGCATCAGACGGCCACCCAAAGAAAGCTCAAATAAATCCAATGAAGGATATTCGAAGGTAAACACTATATAAGACATGACCTACATACAAGAGAGGTATCTGAATCGTATTCCATATATTCGTATTCATACTTTTGTTTTGTACTCAAGCAGAGCCTTTTATGATGAGTTCATCAACTTACATAGCCTTCGGAGGTGGACTCCTAACCCTCGCGGTCGGGCCACATTTGACGATTGTTTTTGTAGGTCATTCATCCATGATCTAAGGGCTACGTATCAGTACCTAATTGTGGAGTAGATTTTTTTTTCTCCAAATTTTCTTAACCCACGCTTATAGAAAGGGAAGAGAATAAATAGAAAGAAAAGAGGAGAGATGAGAGAAGAGATAGAAGAGAATAAATAGGGATTGAAGAGTTAGTTTCTTATTATAAATAACATTTTGATTTTTGAATACCTAATAAGATGTTTTTTCAAAAATTTCCTTTAATCACGTTTATAGAAACAGAAGATAATAAATAGGAAGAAAAGATGAGAGAAAAGAGCCGGGACAATAAATAGGATTGAGGAATTAGTTTTAATTAAGAATGACATTTGTACCAATTATTTTACCTTTAAAAATTGTTCTCAATATTTGGGGGGCCAAATAGTGACATTTCACATATGGGGAAGAGAAAAAAGTGGAAAAATCAAGGGAATTTGTATAAAAATTTAAAAAATCCGGGGGGCCATGGCCCCCCTCGACCCCTCCATAGGTCCGCCCTTGCAAACATGAGACATATATTGAAGGTCTCTATCATATATCATTTGAATGCATATGTATACAACCAACAATGAATATATGGGCTTCTGGCCCATTTATGTTCCTAGAAGTGTGAATGCATGTGCATATCTCCTAGCTAGGAAGGACCTCATTGTGTCATGTCTCACAAGTGGGCATGTTCCATTGAGTGGGTGTTAGGGTTTCAGTCACTTCTTTAGCTCCTTAAGAATAGACTTGTTTTCTACCAAAAAAAAAAAAAAAAAAACCAACAACAAATATATGGCCATATCAAAATGATGCTTTATACTCTTTAGAACGATTAGAAAAGACAAAAATGTTAATTAGTTGCAAATGAATAAATAAGTAGACTCACTAATGAAAACCATTAAACCAAATAAAAAAAAGAGGAAAATTTTCCAAATGTTCAGGTTTTAAAAAAGATTTATTCAATAAGATGTTAAAAAAAAAAGTACTCAAATAGATTCTATTTTTGAAAATAATTATCAAATTTCAAATTTTGTGAAAATTTTTTTTCCAACTGATATGGAGAAAATATGATCGAACTGGGTTCATACCTGGTTCGACCCTCGACCCCGGTCGAGACAGAGGGAATCGACTCGCTCCCGAGCTAACCGGATCCAGAAGATGGCTTCTTGAGGAAGAAAACTTATTCAGCTACAAGCACGCTCTAATTCAACTTATGAATTAGGTTAATTACCCTAATGATGGCAGACTTGAATTGACGGCTGCGGCTAATCATTATCGAATGGATAAACATCGCATAACCTAAAGGTTATCTCAGGAGTCCTCTACTAGTCCAAATTAGTAGAAGTCTATCGCTCAACGGATCTAACTGTTAAGATCCAACGACTACCCGAGGAAGGCTCAAGTGCATCCAACGAAGGAGATTCGAAGGTACACTCTATATAAACCTCACTGCCATACGAGGTGAGGGACTCAAATTCAGATACATACTAGTAGACGTAAACTATCAGAGGCTTACGATCTAGATCACCTTTCCTAGTTCTTTATTCCTTAGCTCTGTGCTTCTAGCAGAGCCGTTTGTGATTAAGTTCATCAACTGACTTAGGCTTCGGAGGTGGACTCCCGACCCCCGCGGTCGGGCCACATTTGACGCTTTCGTTTTGCAGGTCATCACGAGGAGATCTAAGGGCTGAGCAGATTTTGGACGCATCATTTGGCGCCGTTTGTGGGAAAGACTTGTGAAGCCATGGTGACTAGATCGGCAGCAGCCGTTGCACAGCACGATTCCGGTGTTCAGATCCCCGGAGTGAATAATCCAGATGTTCCCCAGGGAAGCCAAAATCCTATCTAAGTAGATGGTGGTCAGGGAGGACGTAATCCTCCTGATACATTCCAAGATCAATTGAATCAAGTAAAGATTCAACTCTTGGAGGTGAGCCAAGCACTTCGCATACTCACCAGACGAGTGGTATTACCACAAGAGCCTGACCATCGCGATCCAGGGAGGCGCGCGTTACCACGTGATCAACCGCGTGATCAAAGATTGGCTGAAGACCGGAATATCGGTCAGAACTTTTATGAAGGCGACCGAGGACGTAGACGAGTTGACGATCAACCTAGGCGGGACGATCGGTTCGACAGACCACAGGAAAGTACAACCGATTCAAATACAAGGTTGGACACAGGGGTGAGAACTCACTCACCAACTGTCAGAAGAACCGGTCGTGATGATCGAGCAGTTCGTGACGAGCGGAATGTTCGGGAAGGACTGGCTGTTCGTGATGATCGAATAGCACGTGATGATTGTGTTAATCAAGGTCGTGATCATATCGCTGAAGATCACCCGACCCAGATTGGTCAGGAATTGGCCAACATCAATCAGAAGTTAGGGCAGTTGGCTAAAGGAAGGATGACTGAGGATATTTACTCAGTCATTCAGAAGACCCCCTTTGCCGAGCCAATTGCGGGATATCAGTTTCCCCATAACTTCCGTTTGCCTACCTTTTCTACATTCGATGGCTCCGGAGATCCAACGGCCCACATTGGCTATTATCGCCAGACCATGGCAGTTTCAGGTAATTCTGATGAAATTTTATGCAGGGTTTTTGGTTCATCTTTAACCGGAGCAGCACAAAAATGGTTTTCGAACCTCCCCTCTGGAAGGATCGTAAACTTTGATGAATTGGCGCGCAAATTCATAGGGCGATTCCAGAGTGGAATACATGTCAAGAAAACGGAAGAAACCTTGTTTACTGTCAGACAAGGAAAGAGCCAATCAATCAGAGAGTTTCTGAAAAGATTCAACAAAGTAACGATGGAGATAGAAAACTTGGATGAGCAAGTAGCCAAAACTGCTCTATTCACTGGACTCACTAACCGGAAACTCCTGGAGTTATTACTACAGGATATGCCTGCAACTTATGCTGAGTTGGTACAGATATGCCAGAAGCAGGCCGAAGTCATGGAGATACTAGATGCGCGCCAAAGAGATAACAAAGTCTCTAATAAGGAACAGAAGGCTCCTGAGCAGAAGCAGAAGCCAAAGAAAAATGTCCGTGATCGGGTTGGAAAATCTCAGGCTTGGCGCCAGAGGTCTCCCGGTAAAAGTGAATATACTCCATTGAATGTTCCTCGGGCTGATATTCTAAATATCATCAAAAGGGAAAAATCTTTTGAAGTGGCCACCTAAAATTCTTTTGAAACCTGGGGAGCAGCAGGATCGAGAAAAGTATTGTCGATTCCACAAGGACTATGGTCATTATACAAATGACTGTCGTCATCTGAAAGCAGATATTGAGAGATTAATATCTCAGGGACACTTGTCCAATTTTGTTAGTAGAAGGAGTGAGGAGCCACGTGAGCCACGCGCGGCTGCTCCTAAAAGGGATCATTCGGTTAGTTCAGAACGATCAAGGGAGGCTCCGAAGTCTAAGAAGGGCAAGGAGGTGACTGAAGCTACTCGGTCACCTATCCTTACCATTTTCGGAGGACCAGAGCCCGAATCACGCCGTAGTTTGAAGACAAAATCCAAATTTGTCGGAACCGGAGAGACGCAGAAGTGAAAGAAGTTGAACGGTGAAGATTCTATCACCTTTGGCGAGGAGGATGAAAGAGGCGTTTGTTTACCTCATGATGACGCCATAGTCATCAAGGTAGAGATTGCACGTCGGGAAGTGCATAGAGTTTTGGTTGATACAGGGTTTGCAGCTGACCTAATTTCTTATGAAGTGTATCAAAAATTGAAGGTGGATGAGGACTTGATGGAGCCTTCATCCACGCATCTATATGGTTTTGCAGGGTCGTCTGCGGTGGCGGAAGGATCTGTCCAGTTGGACTTATCTATTGGAAGTTTTCCTAAGGAAACAACCGTCCGAATCAATTTTTTGCTGGTTCGAGAACTGCCAGCTTACAATGTTATCCTCGGGCGACCATCTTTATCCAAGATAGGTGCTATTGTTTCGACAAAACACCTGAAGATAAAATTCCCGACTGATATGCTAATTGGTCAAGTTTCCTCTGACCAGAGGATCTTTCGGCAATGTTACGTTGCCTATTTAATAGACAAGGAGGGCCCGAGGAAGGTACTGTCCTACCTATAGAAGTTCGAGACGATCGAGAAGAAGCAGAAATGCAAAGGCTCGAACCAGTGGAAAAGCTGGAGCAAATCCAACTGTGTACCGAAGATAAGAAGAAGATTACTTATATCGGGTCTGAATAGCTAGAGGAATTCAAAGATGAGTTGAAGTTATTTCTTCAACAGAATAAAGACATATTTGCATGGTCTGCTGAAGACATGCTAGGAATCGATCGGGCTGTCGCAGAGCATAAACTCTGGATAGATCCAAAGGTGAAACCAGTGATACAAAAAAGGAGAAATTTCTCCATTGAAAAGTATGAAGCCGTTCGGGGCGAAGTTGAAAAACTGAAGAATTCTGGTTTCATAGAACCAATTGAATGCCCAACTTGGTTAGCTAACGTGGTAATGGTAAAAAAGGCGAATGGGAAGTGGAGAATGTGTACAGACTACATAGATCTCAACAAGGCTTGCCCTAAAGATTGCTATCCATTGCCTTGGATTGACCTCTTGATAGATGCGACTGCAGGATATGAAACTCTAAGTTTCATGGATGCCTACTCAGGGTATAATCAGATCCTTATGAATAAGGAAGATGAGAAGTTTACGGCTTTCATGACTGATCGTGAAAGCTACTATTATAAAGTCATGCCATTTGGCCTGAAGAATGTAGGAGCTACATATCAGAGAGCCGTCAACAAGATTTTTAAAGATTTGATAGGAAAGAATGTTGAAGCTTATGTTGATGACATGCTTGTGAAGAGCTTTACAAAAGCAAACCATATTGCAGATTTGATTGAGGTATTCTCAGTACTGCGAAAATATCAAATGAAGCTGAATCCAGAAAAGTGCGCCTTTGGAGTTTCCTCGGGCAAATTTTTGGGCTTCATGGTGTCACAGAGAGGTATTGAGGCTAATCCTGCCAAAATACAAGCTCTGATTGATATGGAGTCTCCCAAAATTGTTCATGATGTGCAGTGTTTAACAGGGAGAGTTGCCGCTTTGAATCGATTCATCTCCAAGTCTGGAGAAAAGTGTTTGCCATTCTTCAAGGCACTCAAAGATTTGAGGGGCAGCAAGGAAGCAAAATGGACCGAAGAATGCCAGAAAGCTTTCGAGGAGTTAAAAGAAGCACTCGAACAACCTCCGATCTTGTCTCGACCAGAGAAGGGGGAAATATTACAGCTATATCTAGCGACGTCCCTTTCAACAGTCAGTGCAGTACTTGTTCGTGAGAAAGATAAAAAACAGTGGCCGATTTATTATGTGAGCCACGTATTGCTAGATGCGGAGACACGATATTCGCAGATTGAGAAGCAGGCTCTGGCTCTCATGATGGCCGCCAGGAAGCTAAGGCCATACTTTCAGGCTCATCCAATTGAGGTATTTACAACTTTTCCTCTCAATAAAGTTCTTAATAAACCTGATTTATCTGGAAGGATGGTGTCCTGGTCGGTTGAACTCAGCGAGTTCCAAGTGAGCTTTAAGCCCAGAACCGCGATCAAGGCTTAGGCGTTAGCCGATTTTGTAGTAGAAACTACTGCACCAGTGGAGTCCACCATTGAGGATCCCATTATACCAACCACTTGGGAGGTATATGTGGATGGTTCGAGTAATAAAGATGGAGCAGGAGCTGGAATTCTATTGAAAAGTCCACCAGGATTTATTATTCGATATGCTTTGAGGTTTACATTCGGAGCAAGTAATAACGAAGCAGAATATGAGGCTCTGATAGCTGGACTTCGGTTGTCAAAAGCATTGTCTATCGCAGATGTTACTATTTATAGTGACTCTCAACTTATAGTCAACCAAGTCCAGGGGGAGTATGGTATTAAAGAACCTCGCTTGCAGAAATATCAAGAGATAGTGCAGGCACTTCAAAACCAATATCGGAATTTGAAGATATCTCAGATTCCGAGGACTGAAAATTCAGTGGCAGATGAGCTATCCTGACTAGCCAATGCCAAAGAAAAAAATCTAGACCCTTCGATCTATATTGAAGAGATAACATTTCCAAGTTATCATGAGAAATAAATTTCTTATATTGAAGCAGAGTGTTGCTGGATGGATCCGATAATTGAGTATCTGAGAGATGACAAATTACCTGAGGATCCGAAAGAGGCAAGATTGATCAAAATACGATCGGCGAGATTTGTCATTAAGAATGGGAGACTATACAAAAGATCTTATTCTGGACCCCTTATGAGATGTATAGGCCCCGAAGGAGCAAAGTCAACTTTGGCTGAGGTTCATGAAGGAATTTGTGGAGCTCACATGGGTGGACGAGCCCTGGCTCACAAAATTCTAAGACTTGGGTTATATTGGCCTAAGATCCAAGAGGCTGCTATGGAGTATGTTCGTCGATGTGGCAACTGTCAAATTCATGCTACAAGTATCGAAGCGCCTAGCGGAAACCATGACTTCAATTCTAGATCCCATTCCCTTTGCGATGTGGGGAATTGATATCATGGGCAAATTCACCAAGGCGTCAGACGGACGGGAATATCTGATAGTAGCAATTGATTACTTCACGAAATGGGTTGAAGCCAGTGCACTGGCAGCAATTACTGGGAAAAAAGTGGAGAAATTTGTGCTTGAGTCAATCATATATCGCTTTGGGATTCCAAAGATTATCGTCACTGACCATGGTACTCAGTTCGATTGTCCGCAATTTGAGCAATTTTGCGGAACATATATGATCGAGCATCGTATGTCCTCAGTGGCATACCCCCAGAGCAATGGACAAGTAGAGGTTACTAACTGAACGCTACTGGAAGGAATAAAGAGAAGACTCGAAGCTGACAAGGCTTCTTGGGTCGAAGAACTTCATAATGTACTGTGGGCCTATAGAACTACGGTTCGAACACCCACAGGAGAAACTCCATTCATGTTAGCATATGGGTCCGAAGCATTGGCACCGGTGGAGATAATGGCGGGGACATTACAGGATCGAGAGTTCGTGGAAAAAACAAATGAGCAAGGACTGCTTGATAGTCTTGATCTGTTGGACGAAGTTCGGGCAAAGGCAATAGCACGAACTCAACATTATCAAAGAAGGATAGCGTCTCATTATAATACTCGAGTGAAGAATCGTTGGTATTTAGCCAGAGATTTGTTGTTGAGAAACACCTTAGCTTCCGACCCGCGTCACCAAAAAAAATTGGACCCTTCCTGGGAAGGATCTTATATGGTTGTAAAACCAGTTGGTTCAGGAGCTTACAACCTGAAGAACATCAACACCCAGAAAGAGTTCGATCGTTCGTGGAATGCCAGGCATCTCAAAATTTTTTATCCTTGATGATGATTTCAATTTTGTTCGTGATGTAAACATTTTCAACTCAATCAATGCAATTTTTGGCTTTCAACAAATTATCTTTTGATTGGGGGGCATCATACACCACATTCAAGAACAAGATCCAACTATAAGGCATCGGATGAAAATCCATGTGGGTCCTTCGACACTTATGGAATTTTTTCGGAATCTCTTAAGTCGAGGCATCGGATGAAAATTCGAGTGAGTTCCTTCTGCAAGGCGTCGGTTTGAAACCCGAGTAAGTTCCTTCGAGACTTATTGAATTATCGAATTATCCTTAAGTAAAGGCATTGGTTTAAAACCCGAGTGAGTTCCTTCTCAGACTTATTGTATTTCTCCGGAAATCCTTAAGTAAAGGCATCGGTTTAAAACCCGAGTGAGTTGCTTCTCAGGCTTATTGTATTTCTCCGGAAATCTTTAAGTAAAGGCATTGTTCTAAACAACTAAGACCTAGTACAACAGCGATTCAAGTGGCTAGCAAAGTTCAAGATGAAGTTAATTTCTTATTTCTTCAAAAGACCAGAAGAGGCCGGTCTCAACATCAAACATAAGATTACAAGAGCTGGATACAATCTTCGGTCCAAAAAGAAAGTCATCATCGATGATCATTAAGAAGTCATACAAGATAGGCACAACTTTGCTAGAACAAACACATGAGTCAATCATTGGTATGGATTCAAGGAAAAGAAGAGGAGAAATGAGGCTTACAAAAAACATTTCAGTATGTATAAAATCCTTCGCAATTTCATACTCTTTGTTCAGCTTGTCCAGGAGAAGTACGGTCTTCGACCAAACTTGCATTCAAGGCGAGCTCGTCATAATTGAATCCTTCCAAGGGAGAATAAACAGGAGAATCTTCCAGATAATGCATAATATTTGGATCAGAAGGCGGAGGATCAATCTTATTTTTGGTCCAGTCAGGAGGAGGAAGGCCCAGTTTGGTAAATACTTCAGGATGGCAAACATCACTGTAGGGAGTCATATCAAAATGAGGATCCTTCCTTAATATTGATTCCCATACTTCGTTCTCACCATCCCGGTACGCCTGCAAGTTATAAGCATTCAGCATATCAACAAAGGGCTTACTGTGTAAATACTTGAAGACGCAAGCTCTGCGAACATCAATTGAAAGGGATTCGAGCAAAGGAACAACTGTCACGCCCTCCCAGCCGGTACCCTATCTGGCATACCCGAGAGTGTGATCCACAGCCCGAAGATCAGGTATCGAGTGATCAACCTCCCACATAAACAATAACATAATCATGAACAATCATAATAAAAGTGCGGAAGATAAACCATAGATCCAATAAAGAAAGAATGAATCATAAATGAATCAGAATAATAGATATAATCAGAGTGTCAAACAGATAAGTAAAGTGAGGCAAAAATCCCACTCTACAACCAGCGGAAAAGTAGCTCTAAAAGAATAAACCAGACGAAATCTAATCCCAATAGCAAGTACATTGGGTAACTAAATTGTTCTCCACTTTATAGACAACATCCTTATAAGTGTAAATCTCATAAATGGCACAAGGACGCTTCCACTCGATGGTCGGACTAAGCATCGTACGGAGCATAACCACTCGCGGGATCTTCAGTGTAATTGTGGTAACCGCAATCACCTTCCTGGAGATATGCCTCTTCGCCTTGCGCTTCTTCATAGGGACCGTCATAGTACTCAAGACTGCAGGATAGTCTAACAAACATTGTACAATAAAGGAATGAGTTTCAAAGAAACTCGGTAAAGGCGATTAAAATCCATAATAACATAAATGGCAGGATTCCAGAACAAACATAAATGCAACATGATATGAGACAAACAATGAATGAATGAATCTAACTCTATGTATGCTGGTCTCTATTGGCAGACATGCTTTAAGTCATAGCACCGTACTTCTTTAGGAAAGTCCACTCACATCCTCAACCATTTAAGATATCTTGGATTCTCTCACGGATCATTTCACCGATCTTGAGCAGCCGATTGGTAATGGGTCCTTCATCCCTCAGGACAAACCATGGCAGGGGGTTAAGTCAACACACTCTCTCACAACCATTTGGTATAAGTACTGGCGCATGTCAGGGTAAAACCTAGCCAAATGCAAGTCTTCTACTTAGTTACATCAAGTCAGATCCAGATACGTCCATTCCTCGTCCCTGACGATCCTTTCCGGTATCCTTCACACTAGAGTCCTCATAGTCCCTGACTACGGACTCATCAACCCTATTGGTTATCCACATATGGTAAACGGGAAGCTCTCACGTCCTCTCACGGGTTGGTTACCGGTCTTAAGCGCCCGTGAGCCCAAGTCTAACCGTATGCAACCCTACCAATAAATGGCCCCCACAATGTGATTCCTGTCCTCTCACGGGTTGGTTACCGGTCTTGAGCGCCCATGAATCCCCATTGCTACCACGGGTCGTTCGGTCTCAATACCCCTCCGATTAGGGTCTGACATAACAGGACATCCTAGCCAAACACTACTAGACAATCCTAGATATGTCATCCAACAGTTTAGGAAGGTGTCCAGAGGGCATCTCCGGAAACATCCCGTAATATTCCCGTAGTAGTCCAAGGACAGAAGTGTCAAAAGGACACCTCTCCTTTCCAAACCATACTTAAGCATACACATGCATCAATTCATATCATCACATATATGGTAACTTCATATATGGAAAGAAATCAATAATTACAATCACTTGTATATAATTGGTAAGTAAATCACACATGAATCAATTTAATATGAATAAGTAATGCCACTGTAATCAAAGTTATGCAAAAGTAGTATATCATTGTAAGAATCTAATTTAGGAAACATGTCAATGATATTCAAATATAGAAACTAGATTCATGCTATCTATGTAATTAAGGAAATAACCATCCTTACCTCTTATAACTCGCAAAGGAATCCTAAGAAGTCAAGTAAGATCTTGGCAAACTTGAGAAGAAGGTCCTAAACAAGTATATACAACATATTAGGAAAGATCCCTAACAGAAAAGATACCAAAACATCCAACACAGACCAATTCTGGAGTTGCTGAACTCATTGGTCGAGTGGATTGGTCGACTGGTCCAGTCGACCAATGCAGACAGTAGCCTAAAAAACAGAGTTTTAAGATATGAAATCCGAATTTGGTGGTTCAAAAGGGTACTAATCAAGGGGTAAACTACATCAGTAGTATTCTAACATATAGGGGACTTCAAAACACCAATCAAATCAAGACATCAAGATCCAAATTAGGAAACAAAAAGTTACCATAATTAGATCAACCATGAATCTTGATGAATTCGAAATAGAAATCAAAGACAAGAACAATAGGAGGATGGATCATTGCTTTAGGTAAAGGTATCATGAAAAACATACTTAGATCTTCAATGAAAAAGACTTAGAAGCATAATCTAAATAAGGAAATAAAACCTACCATATATGTAACTACCATGCTTCATGAAGAACACATAGTATGGTAGAAGAGAACAACTAGAAATTGATAGATTATGGATCATGGAAAGAAAACACAGTAATTAACTACTAACATGATCAATATAGAAGATCCAAAGGGATCAGAATTCAAATCAGAAGTTTAACAAGATTAGATCATGGTTTGATCATGATTCCTTCAAAAGCTTGCAATGATCATGGTTAAGATCATTGTTCTAGCCTCAAATCCTTAGGATGATCATGAGAACATGTTCAGAGATGTTTGCAACAGAGAATGCAGCATCTCTTCTACTGTCTCAACTCAAAAAGGAAAGAAAAACAAAGATGGAGGAGAAGAAGAGAGAGTAGACATACCTTTTGATGCAAAAGGAAGAGTTTCGACGAAGATCCGTCAAGAAAACACCAAGGATGCAAGGGAGATGACTTGCAGAGGTCTTTGGTTCGTTCCAAAGAGTTTGGAGGCAGCAAATACGAAGTGGACTCGAGATTGGACTTAAATAGAGCAAGAAAAACCTAATTGCCAAAGACAGCACTCATTGGTCGAGTGAATTGGTCGACTGGCCCAGTCGACCAATCAGTCGACCAATGCTGACAGCAAGACCAAAACAGGGAATTGAAGGCCCAGATCAAATCCAATCCTAAAGGGGTTTTGCACACATGTCAAGTGACTTACCTAATAGGTAGAAATGCCTTCAAACCAAGATAGAGAGCACTCCAAGTCCATCAACTAATCCGATCTTCATCAAGATTCAGTTTCCATAAATAGAACTTCATCAACAACTTTCATGGATTCAAAGCCAGACACCAAGTCCTCCACTGGGATGGCCCAAAGCTGACTTCTTACTTTACTTCGGGTCATCGGACCTACAAATAACAAGGTTTCCGGGTCAAGGTTAGGGCTGGGTTTTACAACAACAGCTTGCCTTTGGGGTAACGTTTCAGATCCTTTGGCTCCTGACTTTCCAACTCCTCACTCTAGGTGCCGAATCTTCTCCCTGGCATCATCCAAGTCTGACCGAAGACGATCGATCACCGAATTCTTTTCTCCTGCAAACTCCCAAGCTAGTTTCCTAAGGCGAGCAATCTCAGCATCTTTAGCTTCAGAGATTTCCCGAAACCTGGAAACTTCATTGCTCAACCTATTGAGCCTAGAGGCTGCTTCCACTTGGTTGTGGAAGTTACCAGTAAGACTCCTGCAAACAACTTCCAAGTTAAAAAGGAGTAGAAGAGTAATATTCAGAATCAAAAGATAATGAAGAAAGACTTACATCACCAGTGACTTCATAAAGACTTCATCTGGAAGCTTGGAAAGAACTGCGCTCTCAGAAGTCATTCGAGCAGCAGTGCACCATTCCAACGCTCTGTCAAACTCGTTTGACACTAATTCGGGTGAAGGATGAGAAGGATGAGCTACACCAAGCGAAGGATGAGCTGCATCACTTGTCACCCTACGGCGCTTCCTGGTGGCAAAATCCTCCAACTCCAAAGGAGAGGAGGAGGATGCCAAACAAGCACTAGAATTGGAAATAGGAGCAGCACCTGCTGGGACCACACTTTCATCAGACGCCAACATAGTTGCCTCAGATGCCCGAAGAGTCTCCTTCGGGGGTGCACCAAAGGTCTCTGCAGCAGGGGCGTCAGCAGCGCCATCAACAACTGAGTGATCAAGATCTTCCTGGGAAGAACGAGCGATCACTTCAGGCAGAAGAGATGTAGGGGCGGCATCAATAGAAACTGTGGGAATTTGACTTGAAGATTCACCAATAGCAGTCTCGTTACGCTTGGAGGATTCACTAGCTGAAACCACCTCACTGGCCCCAACCATCGCCGACGGAACGATTTTCTTACAAGATTTCGCTTTGATAAAGATCGGGTTCATCCTGGGAGCCACTATATAAACAGAAAAACCGTATCAGTACAGATATCCAACAACAACAGCAACAAGGGAAAACCCTAGTTCTCTGTCAAATACCCAAACCCGATTAACTAAACCCCAAGTACTACTATTGTGCAGTTTACTCAGGGGGAAAGGGGGAAAGAGATGAGTAATCAAAAAACTCACTTATTCAGAAGTTGATAGAGTTATTGTTGGAGTACGAGGAATACGAAAGCAAGCAGGAGGACTGAATGTCGCTTTAGCAAATCTAACTTGCAGATAGCATAATAGATGGAGAGTACCTACGAAGGCTTTAAATAGCCTCAGGTATTAAGACGACGGTTGAGAGCTAAAGACAACCAATGGCCCAGATCGAAATGACGCTTCGAAATCCGTAACAAGCAAGATCAACGGTCATAGGGAGGCCACATGGAAACATGTGGAGGCGAGCACTCGATGCAAGAATACCTCCAACCGTCGCACTGCCATTGTGATAATGGATGTATTACCGATTCATTGGAAACAGTGAATGGTATACTAAGGCAAGGAAACGTTTGGACTTCGCAGATACCATAAGGGAAACGTGTGGACTTTGCAGTAAATGAAGGAGTGAGGAAGATTAATGCATCTTTCCAAAACGTATCTTCATAATATCTCTACAAGATTATTATTCGTCGAGGAATGTGAAGTTAAGTGATAAGTTTTATCATTTATATTTTGATAATCAAGACAAGATTTCAGCAGGAGACGAGGAAATAGTAAGGCCAACATGAAAAAGAAGTGTCTATTCATTAGCAAGGAGGTCAATCTTTACAAAAAAAAAAAAAAAGGATAACTCCCTAAGCCTCTTCTTCATTGTTGCCCGAGGAGCCCCGGGCAGGGGGACTTTTCTCAGGATCCTGAGAAGAGCCTTCCTCAAGATTGACGTTGACAGACCCCCCTTCAGCAGCAGCTTGTGACTCGGCTTGTGATTTTTCCTCTGGAAGCGCCGGCTCATCAGCAAGATATGTTTCATATTGTGGGTCGGCTGGAAAAGGATCATTTTCTTCCTGAGCCCACTCTAGGAGATCCATGCCTAATTTCCCGAAGACCTCTTTATGGCACACCTCACGAAAGGGAGCAGTATTGAAGGAAGGGATTGATGCGAGAATTCGCTCCCAAACATCATTCTGCCCCAAGCGATAAGCTTGGATGTTGTAGGCACCTAGCAGTTCGGAGAAAGGGACGCTATTCAAGTACTTCCAAACACAATCTTTCCGAAGCTCTGACTTGATGTGCTCGGGCTTGCTAGGGACCGCCCACTTTAGATATCTCTCGTTCTCCGCACATTGAAATTCAAGCTTGTCACCGAACAACGTGGCAGCATCTTCTTGTTTCTTGGCTTCGCGCTTGGCAGCAACAGCATGAGCCTTTGAAGAATCAAGGGCCTCCTTGTGGGAGATCACTTCTTCCTCATGCTTTCTTTGCAGCTCCTCGGCAGCTACAGTCAGCCGGTCTATCTCAGAATTGGCTTTGGCCAAATTCTCTTCACAGGTCTACAACAAGGAGCTGTTGCGGCCAACCATGTGTTGATAGAAGCTCAACACAGCATTCCTTGGAAGGCGGAAATTATCAGAAGAAGTCATTAGAAATTATGAAAAAATAAGTAAGCAAGAAGACCGGTACCTTGTGGATTGACTAACAAGGGCAACGTCGTCCAGGGTTTCAAATTCCTGGCGATCAGAAGGAACAAGACTGAGGGAGCTCCACTCTGCAGCTTTCTCAGGATCCTGTGTCACCCTGTCGGTCAACTTCAGGGTCCACTGGGGGGTGAAGACCTCCTCACAATCCTCAGAACAATCTGCAGAATTTTTGGATTTTTTGTGGGAGGAAGCATCGACTGTATCATGCCTCCTTTTGGTTCGGATGGAGGAGGAAACATTAGACCTCTCCACGATTGGCTTCTTCCCTTTACCCGAAGCATCAGCCACGGGCCTGATATTCCTGATACCCCTATAAGAGGGGTCGGGAGAGGGAACAGAAGCCTCTTGATCAACGGTCAAGGCTCTAGGCGATCGTTGCTCGGCTGTCACAACGGCCCTAGCGGCTTTCATTCGCAGGTTCTCGGGGTTCATTCTTTGAGGCACTGCAAAGAAGAGCAAAAGTCAGAATTGAAGACGTATCACTTCAGTAAAATTAAAAGATGATGGTTAGAAGCTCACAATGAGCCAAGCCCCAGTACTGAAGAATGGAGTTATACTCCACCTCAAGTCCATGTATCTCTTGATACCATGGAATGGATTTGATCTTCCTGATGGCCGCCTCGTCTTCTTTGGATAAGGGTAGGCCTCGGTTATTCTCAGAAGAAGAAGTACACCGCCTCCAGACGGTCGGGAAGTTAAGATCTGATGGGGGCGCTCGACAGAAAAAGTATCCTTCGCGCCATCTTTTGTGGTTAGAAGGGCAAGTTCCTTTGACAAGGATGCTACCCCTCCAATCAAATTCAGCCTTATTGCGTTTGGACAAAAAAACCCAGCCGGGAGGATGGGAGATAGAAAGAACATGAAAATGCACAAACAGAGAAAGAGATGGCGTAATGCCAAGTTCAAAACACAAACCCAAGAAGCCGACGATGAGACGCCAGCTATTGGGAAGGAGCATTCCTGGACAAATGTCCCAATGATTCAGAACTGCTGAGAACAAAGGATTAAAAAAGGGAAAGCGAACCCCGCTTTCCAGTGCATCTATGTACAGAGAAAATTCACCCGAAAGGGTTGAATCAACCCTCTCATCAGGATGGGGAGCCCTAACCTGATAAGAGGAAGGAAAATCAAAATCTTGGATCGTTGAAAGAAGGGTTTCCTCCTTGAAAATGGAGGGAACGAGCCCAGGCCCGCCATCGGACCTGGAAGTTTGAGGCTGCCTAGAAGACTCGGCAGTTATCCTAGAAGCCTTGGAAGATCCAGACTCAGGAAGGACAGAAGGAGTTTCGGTTTTTCTCTCTAAACCTTTTTGAGAAACTTCAGCAAACTCGCGCCAGTGGACAGTTAGAGTTTTGTTATCACTATCCGACTGTTCGAAAGGAGGAGAAGCAAAAGCTTCATTACCACTGCTATTACTAACACTGGATACCAGAGAAACCCTATTACTCGCCATTACTTGTTTCAGTAAGGTACAAAAAGAAAAAGACCAGTAAACTTACTGATTCAGTGAGGCAAAGGCTTGAGAGCAGGAAGGCGCGAAGCAGACGACAAAGGTTCAAATTCCGGACAGGAAGAATGAAACCTACAAAGACAACGAACCGCTTTTAAAAGCACCCGCACGAGTGTTCGGGAATCTGAACGATCGAGATTAGAAGACGTTTTGAAAGTTTGAACTCACGAATCCGAAAAAGGCGTTCAGAAACCGTCGCTTGGATTACGTGAGCCGCGACAGATCGACTGCAAGGAGACACATGGCCTTACCCTCACAACACTCGAGGAAAAGTGACCACCGCATTAAATGTGATATGACATTTAATGGAACACGTAGAGACTATTGCCTGATGAAGAACCCAGTTAAAAACCAAGCCCTCGGGATTGACCGAACGCTTGGTCTGGGGGGCTCGTGATATGGAGAAAATATGATCGAACCGGGTTCATACTTGGTTCGACCCTCGACCCCGGTCGAGACAGAGGGAATTGACTCGCTCCCGAGCGAACCGGATCCAAAAGATGGCTTGCTGAGGAAGAAAACTTATTCAGCTACAAGCACGCCCTAATTCAACGTATGAATTAGGTTAATTACCCTAATGATGGCAGACTCGAATTGACAGCTGCGGCTAATCATTATCGAAGGGATAAACATCGCATAACCTAAAGGTCTCAGGAGTCCTCTACTAGTCCAAATTAGTAGAAGTCTATCGCTTAATGGATCTAACTGTTAAGATCCAACGACTACCCGAGGAAGGCTCAAGTGCATCCAACGAAGGAGATTCGAAGGTACACTCTATATAAACCTCACTGCCATACGAGGTGAGGGACTCAGATTCAGATACATACTGGTAGATGTAAACTATCAGAGGCTTACGATCTAGATCACCTTTCCCAGTTCTTTATTCCTTAGCTCTGTGCTTCTAGCAAAGCCGTTTGTGATTAAGTTCATCAACTGACTTAGCCTTCGGAGGTGGACTCCTGACCCCCGCGGTTAGGCCACATCTGACGCTTTCGTTTTGCAGGTCATCACGAGGAGATCTAAGGGCTGAGCAGATTTTGGACGCATCACCAACCAACTAATATTCCACAATGAACTACCTAAATTACCCTCAAGCCTTTCATTGCAAACGATGAAACTAACGAATGATGGGAGGGTTGAGAGCTACAAAAAAAAGATGTCGTCAGCTTTAGAATTGCCAAGAGATTACGATGAAACTAACAAATGATAGGAGGACTGAGAGCTACAAAACAAAAGATGTCATCAGCTCTAGAATTGCTAAGAGATTACGATGAAACTAACGAATGATAGGAGGACTGAGAGCTACAAAAAAAAAATGTCATCAGCTTTAGAATTGCCAAGAGATTGAAGAATTCATAAACGCTTCTCATAAGTTTTTTTGTAAAAGACTTGAGGGTAATTTGGAAAGTTTATAGTAGAATATTAGTTGGGATGTAATAATTATTTTAAAAAATATGATCCGTTTAAGTAAAATTTTTTTAGAAATATCTTATTGAGTAAATCTTTTTTAGAAATTGACCATTGAAAAAATTTTCCTAAAAAAAAATGCTTGGGTATACATTAGAAACTAGAGCAAATTGCACTGGCACCCCAAAATGGAGGCCTTAAAGCATCTACTTTATGTTTGAAAAACACAGACACCTCAAAATTAATTTTTCATTGGTCACATTAATCTAATTTGTCACTGAAAATTGGTATATCACTATTTATTTTCTTTCAATTCCAAAAATATTTCTATCAAAATATGAAGGAAAAAAATATTTAAACGGTAATTTAACAATTCTCAGTGACAAATCGAAGTAATGTATCGAATGAAAATTCAATTTTGGGGTGTCTGTGTTTTTCAAACATAAAGTGGGATATCAGTGTTTTAAGGCCTCCATAATGCGATTTGCCCTAGAAACTTTCGCAAATATTTGTTCAGTCAAAAGAAAAAGCTACTTAGTGACACTTTCTATATAAGCCGTTAGTCAATATCAACCAGTGAATTCCTTCCACCCTAAAGTATGTAGACTTCTTCGCCTCAATAGTTAGAGGGACCTTGCTTGGGTCCTGCGCAATAAATGCACAGGACCATCAAGCCATTCACTTTGGGCGGTGGGATCGGAATTTCGGTCAAAATTTTGATCTCGATCGTCGAAATTCAACGGTCGAGATCGAAATCTCGACCGAGATTTCGGATCCTACAGCCGATATTTCGGCTTGATGATCCTGCGCATTTAATGTGCAGGATCCAAGCTTTTTCGTAGTTAGAGAGGGTCTTTAGCACCATATCTATTAGGGTAAGGTACTGCCCCATGTATTGACTTGATCGTTAGAAGTGACTACCAATATGGTCGGCCCGCTCTCACTGTTTGCCTTGTTGAACAGTTTAGTTTCAATTCCCAAGACTAACCCTTGATCCATTCGGAGAATCAGTTTTGAATGCGATAGTAACATATTCCTGAAAAACTTTTGCAGTCAAATCCTTAGTGAGAGGATCAGCAATCATGTTATGTGTAATGATGTGCTCCATGACAATTTGTGATTCTTGAGCTTTCTCTTTGAGCATGAAATACTTGATCTCAATATTTTCTGAACTGAACTTCGTACTATTATGAAGGAATCAAACAACTAAAGAGTTTGAATATGGAATCAACAGGTAGCCCAAAAATAAAATTCTTCGAACCATAAAGCATTAATAGTCGCTTCATAACATGCTACGTACCCTAAGCTCCATCGCTTACTGATGTCTCATGAGAAACGAAGAACCATATCTACTGGATGAGGACTGAGGAGTTTGAAGCAGAGAAGTTGAACCTCATGAGTGACCTCACCTCGAGGGGTAAAATTATGGAAGGAAAGAGGTTTCGACCTCAAGCACTAACCGATGGACTACTTAATACATGGAACTTGAGAGAGAAGGTTACAGCATATCTCTATAGTGAGTGCACATATGGTTTCATGTTTGAACATCCACGAGACTTGCAGAATGTCTTAGATGATGGGCCATGGTTCGTAGGTGGTGATGTGTCAAAATTTGATTGAATCGCCTTGACCAGCAAACCAGCTTGCAAAACAAATAACATGGACTGACCTAAGGTGGTCGGGAAGCCGCCTCCATTGATCAAGTCAGCCTGGTGCACAACATTGAGAAGACTCTGTGTGGTTGTAGAGCCTTAAAATGAATGAAAAGATTAGAATTAGGTATTTATAGGTTTAACCTAATTGATATTTATCGTCCAATGGAGATGGCCCGCTTTATTTTGAATTGTCTAATCTAGGTTTGAAATCCAATTTGTTCTTGGGCACATGACACCAACCAACCCCCCCTTCCAAAAAAAAAGGGAGTGACTAGTGAGACGATGGGAGATAGCTTCATCGTCGAGAGGGAAACAACCCGGATCACCAGCTAAGACTCTTAAATGACCGCTCAATGATAAAGGAAGTAGGGTTCAGAGATAGCCAGGAGGTTTGCCAAGAAGCAACTACCCATGAAACAGCATGTAATAGCTCACTAAATGTGCATTCTTATACCGAAGATAAATGTGGCTAAGCAATCTACCAAAGCTGATGGATGTAAAAATACCTTGGTAGGGGAGCGTTCCACCTAAGAGGAAGCACCCGCACGAGAAAGTTTGGACAAAGCAGAAGTGAGAATATTGGCTTGAGTAACTCAAACATTGGTGAGAATCCAATGCCTCGAAAACCTAAGGGTTCCTCTATAAGGTTCATCCACGAAGGGTGAGTTAGGGCCTAAGATTAAGTTGAAAGGTGTAGACAATGGACACTAGGTGGATATACATGTTGTAAAATGCCATGTCAACATTGTCACATCAGTTTCCATTAATTTTGATGACAACATACACGAAGTACTAATGGCTATATTGAGTTGTGTATGTCTAGTTCAATATGAGAGCAAGTGGACCTAATCCAACTCAATACTAGATGCTCAAGCCCAAGTCAAGGCCAAGCCCAAGTCAGGATGGACATGAAGTCTAAGCCAAGATGAACATAAAGAATGGAGTGCAAAAAGACACAAGAACATCAATGAAAATCAACTTTAGCTCAAACAAGAAGACTTAGCAAATTAGGGCCTAGGAAACCTCTTTGCACATACAAATGTAATTGCACTCATTTGCATCAAAACCATGTGCATAATGTCAATAGTTTGACCTAGGAAACATGCATATAAGTGATGAAATTCATGTTATTAACGATTAGTTATGTTTTCCATCATTTTTTTGTTTGTCATCATCAAAAAGGGAGAGATTGTTGGGAAATGCCATGTCAGTATTGCCACATTAGTCTCCATTAGTTTTGATGATAACAAACACGAAGTACTAATGACTATATTGAATTGTGTGTGTCATGTTCAATATGAGGCAAGTGGATTTAATCCAACTCAACACCAGATCTTCAAGCCCAAGTTAAGGTCAAGACCAAGCCAAGATGAATATGAAGTCTAAGTCAAGATGAGCATGAAGAATGGAGTATAAGATGACTCAAGAACATCAATGAAAATCAACTTAAGCTCAAGCAAGAAGACTTAGCAAATTAGGGCCTATGACACCTCCTTACACATAAAAATGTAATTGCAATATTTGTATCAAAACCATACGCATCACGTTTTGAGGATGTGGGTGGACATAAGGTTGGCTAGGAGAACCTAAATCCCTTTAAATTCCACTCATTTCCTCTGGGCTGCAGATGGTGCACCATTTGACCCCAGCCTGTGAGATGTTTGAGCAATATGATCACAGAGGTTCAGATGGATTAGTCCGTCTGAGCAGGTGGCGAGCATTTTGTCCAGAAGGCGCGTCGCCTACCTTGGAAGGGGATCCGTCCTGGTTACTGTAGACCAAAAGGCAAGCCATCTAGGTTACTGTAGTCCAACACCTACTTTTTTTAATGGCTATTTTTTTAAGTGATGGCACACCGCTTGATCAGAAGGTGCTCCGTTTGGGCTAAAATATGAATGTTTTCTATCCGTTGGGGGTTAGGCTAAGGCACTTAAATGCTATCTATATAAGCCCAACTCAACCCCATTTGAGAGCAACAACCTTGCCAATTGATCATCTGCTCCCTAACTACTCTCAAGCTTTGAAATGAAGTGTGTTTGGCCTCTCACCCTTACTCCACCTTGAAGAACATACCTAAGTATTTAATCAAGCTCATTAGAGCAAAGCTTGAGGTGATAGAAGGCTGTTGGAAGGTCATTGGTGTTGCAAATCATTCACGTTGTGCATTCACTACATTTTCATTACTCTCACACAAGGGGTAAAGTGTCACACCTCTTGCTAGACAATATCCTTTCATCTCTTATAACTTATTAAGTTCAATTCTAGTCTAGGTTTGATTAGAATTAATTTGGGGTGCTTTTGCTCGTAAACAAAGATTGTGTAAAGGGTGCTCTTGCCCTTGAACAAAGATTGTAAGGGTTTGATTCTCTACCTACTATATTGAAAGGGAATCACTAGTGGAAATATCTGTTGAGGCCAAAAGAGGAATGGATGTAGACTTGAATAGTGAACCACTATAAAATCTTTGTATTGTGGGTTGTGTGTTTGCAAATTTGTTTTTGTTCAATTTAATTTGCTCAATTATATTTAAATTTGCATACTTTGATCTTGTACTTGCAATTAAACCAAAAAATTGGGCAAATCCACTAGTTGCAACCTATTCACCCCCTTTCAGGTTGCATTTACACTACATTTGTTGGTCCTAAGGGATGGAGGAGAATAGGTTAGCCGAAAGATGGTTATCAGTTCAAGGACACAAGGTACCTTGCCTTTTTAAGGTAAGAAGGGGTAGAGAAAATGCCTCAAGCCAACATTTGAGTACCAAGCACTACATCACTGAGGTGACCTATGCCATACTCCCAGGAAAAGCTCGAATGACCTTCAACAAAAGGGTACCTGTACCCAAAATGACATAGGCGGGTAGGTAGAGAATACCTAGGGGCGCGAGACAACTCTAAGGAACTCGACAAAATAGCCACGTAACTTTGGGATAGGGGTGCCTCCTCACAAAGGGGGTCGCAACGACCAGGCCCAGGTGACTGTTATCCCGATAAACCCTAGGATTGGGATTCCTTGTATACCACAAATTTGCCCCACATATCTTTTGGCGAATGGGGGAGTCTCCATGTTGGACTCTGCCAGCTTCCTTTCCTGACCAAATGGGGTTGAACCACTGGTTCACTATGCTACTTCGGGCAGCCCATACACTCAACCCGATTGGATCCATTAACAAATCGAGTATAATAGGAGCCCACCAGACCACTATATTCCTTGGTCAGTTTAGTAGGATGTCTCAAATTATCTCTTGCCCAATCTTATCCGTTTGAGAGAAGATAAACAATTTCACTGAGTGTATTATTGATTAGGAAACTCAACAGTTGTTACTATGATGAAGTGACCATTTGTTTCTCAAGTTGCTTCGTGCAATGTATGGACCAAGCCACATTCACCACATGGCCTAATACATTCCTTTGCCATTATGACACCTAGGTCGCTGGAAGTGATGGGTGTGATCTTGTCTGTTGATTTCTTTCAATATAAGTTGTTGTTTGAAATGAGGAATGGTTGTAACAGGGCATCATCCTCTTCCTCTCCATTTCTATTGCTTTTGCCTTCTATGCATTTGAGCTCTTTGCAATTTTGATGTTCCAACTCCTTCCTATGTTCCTTGCAAGATCTCCTTTCACATAATTCCTTCCCTTCGTTCTTCAAACCTTATTTCTCTGGCCTAAACCATTAAGTTGTCTATCTTAGTAGTTTATGCTCTGTTTCTTCTAGCTTTTCCTTTCCATCTTCAACCCTGCCTTTAGTTAGAACATTGTCCTTCAAAGTTAGGACGTTTCCCTTCATCTTTATAACATTTTCCCTTTATTTTTAGGACATTTCTCTGTGATGGGCATGCATTCAAAAGGAAATGCATCAGTGAAGGGGACAAAGGACAAGTAGGGTGAGGCAGTATAGCCTCTGCTGGCTTGACTCCCCTGTATGAACAATCTGACCCATTTTTTGACCTCCCAAAACTCCAGCTCTTCTTGGGGAAGAGGGTGTCATCTTGGATAACTTAGACCAAGAGGTTGTGTGCTTTTTGTTAGAAAGTAATAAGGGTAATTTAGGAAAGTCATGTTAGAAAAATAAATTAGGGTTAAGTAATAAGGGTAATAAGGGAATAAAGGTAGGAGAGAATCCAACGGTAGTTTGGAGTTTGTATTAGACTCAATCGTGGGATATTTACTTTCCAATTTTGTATTCAAACTTCTTCCATATAGTGGAAGTTTGCTCTCGATAGTTGTCACATATTGAGAGAGAGGTTTCTCTCAATCTTTTCTTCATTCTCTTCCCCCTCTTGAGTTCTTCTTGATTTTTCTGTTTGATACACACTTTTGACCCCAAAAAAAAAAAAAAAGAAGAAGAAAAAGGAGAGACCAAGAGTTAACCTCCAAAAACTTCTCTCCACCAAACACCCTAAATATCATTATAAGACCATCGGTCCAGAGTGGTATTGATGCGTCCAAAATCTGCTCAGCCCTTGGATCTCCACGTAATGTTCTGCAAAACGAAAGCGTCAGATGTGGCCCGACCGCTGGGGTCGGGAGTCCACCTCCGAAGGCTAAGTCAGTTGATGAACTTAATCACAAACGGCTCTGCTAGAAGCACAGAGCTAATGAATGAAGAAATGGGAAAAGTGATCTAGATAGCAGGACGCTGATAGTTTAGGTCTATCAGTATGTATCTGAACCTGAGTCTCAGATAGTATTCTTTTTGATCCATTGATCCGTCCCTCACCTTGTATGGTAGTGAGGTTTATATAGAGTGTACCTTCGAATCTCCTTCGTTCGATGCACTCGAGCCTTCTTCGGGTAGTCGTTGGATCTTATCAATAAGATCCGTTGAGCGATAGACTTCTACTAGTTTGGGCTAGTAGAGGACTCCTGAGATAACCGTTAGGTTATGCGATAGTTATCCCTTTGATGATGATTATCCGCAGCCGTCAGTTTGAGTCTGCTATCATCAGGGTGATTACCCTAATCCATAAGTAAGATTAGGGCATGTTTGCAGCCGAATAATCTTTCTTCTTCAGCAAGCCATCTTCTGGATCTGGTTCGCTCGGGAGCGATTCGGTTTTCTCCGTCTCGACCGGGGTCAAGGGTCGGACCAGGTATGAACCCGGTCAGATCATAAACTCTCCATATCACGAGCCCCCGAGACCAAGCGTTCGGTCGATCCCGAGGGCTTGGTTTTTAACTGGGTTCGTCGTCAGGTGATGATCTCTGCGTGCTTCATTAAATGTCATATCACATTTAATGCGGTGGTCACTTTTCCTCGAGCGTTGTGAGTATAAGGCCACATGTCTTCGTTGCAGTTGATCTGTCGTGGCTCACGTCATCCAAGCGACGGTTTTCGAACGCCTATTTCGGATTCGTGAGTTCAAACTTTCAAAACGTCTTCGAATCTTGATCGTTGATTTTGAATCAATCTCGATAGTTCAGATTCCCGAACACTCGTGCGGGAGTTTTAAAAGCGGTTCGTTGTCTTCGTAGGTTTCATTCTTCCTGTCTGGAATTTGAACCTTTGTTGTCTGCTTCGCGCCTTCCCCGCTCTCAAGCTTCCGTCTCACCGAAATCGGTAAGTTTCTTGGTCTTTTCTTTTTGTAGTTTACTGAAACGAGTAATGGCGGACGATAGGGCTTCTTTAGTACCCCATGCTGGTGATAGCAGTGATGCTTTTGCTTCTCTTGCTCCCGAACAGTCGGATAGTGATAACAAAACCCTAACCGTCCTCTGGCAGGAGTTCGCTGAAGTTTCTCAAAAAGGTTTTGAAAGAAAAACCGAAACTTCCCTTGTCCTTGTCGAGTCTGGATCTTCCAAGATCGTTGATTCTTCTAGGCAACCTCAAACCTCCGGGTCCAATGGTGGGCCTGGCTCTGTTCCTTCCATTTATAATGGAGAAACCCTTCTTTCAGCTGTCCAAGATTTTGACCTTCCTTCCTCATATCGGAGTTAGGGCTCCCCACCCGATGAGAGGGTTGATTCATCCCTTTCGGGTGAATTTTCTCCGTACATAGATGCACCTGGAAAGCGGGGTTCGCTTTCCCTTTTTTAATCCTTTATTCTCCCATGATTTTGAATCACTGGAACATTTGTCCCGGAATGCTCCTCCCCAACAGCTGGCGTCTCATCTTCGGCTTCTTGGGTTTGTGTTTTGAGCTTGGCATCACGCCATCTCTTTCTCTTTTTGTACATTTTCATGTTCTTTCTATCTCCCATCCTCCCGGATGGGTCTTTCTTTCCAAACGCAATAAGGCTGAACTTGATTGGAGGGGCAGCATCCTTGTCAAAGGAACTTGCCCTTCTAACCACAAAAGATGGCGCAAACGATACTTTTTCTGTCGAGCGCCTCCATTAGATCTTAACTTCCCGACCACCTGGAGGAGGTTTACTTCTTCGTCCGAAAGTAACCGGGGCCTTCCCTTATCCAGAGAAGACGAGGCGGCCATCAGGAAGATCAAATCCATTCCGTGGTATCAAGAGATACATGGATATGAAATGGAGTATAACTCCATCCTTCAGTACTGGGGCTTGGCTCATTGTGAGCTTCTAACCATCATCCTTTGATTTGACTGAAGTGATATGTCTTGAATTCGATTCTTGTCCTTCTTCTTTGCGGTGCCTCCCCGAACGAACCCCGAAAGCCTGCGGGTGAAGGCCGCTAGGGCCGTTGTGACAGCCGAGCAACGATCTCCCAGGGTCTTGACTGCAGATCAAGAGGCTTCTCTTCCCTCTCCCGATCCCTCTTACAGGGGTATCAGGAATATCAGGCCTGTAGCTGATGCTTCGGGTAAAGGGAAGAAACCAATGGTGGAGAGGGCTACCGTCTCCTCCTCCGTCCGAACCAAGAGGAGGCATGACACAATTGATGCTCCCTCCAACAAAAAATCCAAAGCTTCGACGGATGGTGAGGAAGTCTTCATCCCCCAGTGGACCCTGAAGATGACCGACAGGGTCACTCGGGATCTCGAGAAAGCTGCAGAGTGGAGCTCCCTCGGTCTTGCTCCTTCGATCGCCAGGAGTTTGAAGCCCTGGATGACACCTCCCTTGTTAGTCAATCTACAAGGTAACGGTCTTCTTGCTTACTTATGTTTTCATAATTTCTTATGACTTCTTCTGATATCTTCCGTCTTCCCAGGAATGCTGTGTTGAGCTTTTATCAACACATGGAAGCATTGAGCCGGGTTGGTCGCACCAGCTCCTTGCTGCAAACTTGTGAAGAGAAATTGGCCAAGGCCAATTCTGAAATAGACCAGCTGACTGCAGCTACCGTGGAGCTGCAGAAAAAGCATGAGGAAGAAGTGATCTCCCTCAAGGAAGCCCTTGAAGCTTCTAGAATTCGTGTCTCTGCTGCCGAGCGCGAGGCCAGGAAGCAAAAGGCAGCTGCCTCGTTGTTTGGTGACAGCCTTGAAATCAGAAGTAGGGATCTCGAAGAACATCTGAAGTTGGTAATCCCTAGCAAGCCCGAGCATATAAAGCCGGACCTTCGGAAGGAGTGCATTCGGAAATACCCGAACAGCGTACCTTTCTCCGAATTGCTAGGTTTCTACAACATTCGGGCTTACCGCATGGGGCGTAACGACGTTTGGGAGCAGATCCTTGGAACGATCCCCGACTTCGACACTTGCTCCTTTTCGTGAGGTATGCCACCCAGAGGTCTTCGGGAAAGTTGGTATGGATCTCCCAGACTGGGCTCAGGGAGTAGATGATCCTTTTCCAGCTGACCCTCAATATGAGGCATATCTAGATGACGAGCCGGCACTTCCAGAGGAGAAATCACAAGCCGAGTCTCAAGTTGTTGCTGTAGAGGATTCAGCCGATGCCACTCTTGAGGAAGGCTCTTCTCATGGTCTCGAGAAAAGTCCTCCCGACCGGGGTCCCTCGGGCAACAATGAAGAAAAGGCTTAGAGAGTTGTTTTTTTGTAAAGATATACCCTCAATATAATGAATAGACATTTCTTTATTCATGTTGGCCTCAAAATTTCCCCGTCTCCTGCCGAAGTATTGCCTTGAATATCAAAGTATTAATGATAAAACTTATCACTTATCTTTTCATTCCTCGCCGAATAATGATCATGTTGAAATATTGTGAAGATGCGTTAATCTTCCCCACTACTTCATTTATTGCAAAGTCCGCACGTTTCCCTTCTGCGAAGTTCAAACGTTTTCTCGCTTTTGTGTACCATTCACTTGTTTCCAATGAATCGGAAATACATCCATTATTTTAATGGCAGTGCGACGATTGGAGGTTTCTCTGCATCAGGTGCTCGCTTCCACATGTTTCCATGTGGCATCCCTTCGACCGTCGATCTTGCTTTTTGCGGATTTCGAAGCGTCGTTTGGATCTGGGTCGTCGGTTGTCCTTAGCCTTCAACCGTCGTCTTATACCTGAGGCTATTTAAAGCCTTCGTGGGTACTCTCCATCTATCCTGACTTCTGCAAGATAGATTTGCTAAAGTGCCAAAGCAACCTTTCGTCCTTTGGTCTGCTTCCGTATTCCTCGTACTCCAACGACAGCTCTATCCATTTCTGAACAAGTGAGTTTTTTGATTTCTCATCTCTTTCCCCTCTTCCCCCCGAAGTAAACTGCACAGTAGTTATACTTGGGGTTTAGTTTGTGGTCTGTCAGAAGCTTTAGAAAACTAGGGTTTCCCCATTGTTGCTGTCGTTTATTTCTGTCTTGATACGGCTGTTTTTTTTTTTTTTTTTTTTTTTTGCATAGTGGCTCCCAAGATCAACCCGGACTTTATCAGAGCAAAATCTCGTAAGAATAGCGTTCCGTCGGTGGTGATTGGGGCCAGTGCGGTGGTTTCAGCTAGTGAATCCTCCAAGCCTAAGGCGGCTATGGCGGTGAATCTTCAAGTCGATTCCTGCAGCTTCTGTTGATGCCGTCCCTGCGCCTCCTTTGCCCGAAGTGACCGCTCGTCTTTCCCAGGAAGATCTTGATCACTCCGTTGCCGATGGTGCTGCCGGCAATCCTGCTGGTGAGCCTGTTGGTGAGCTTGTTGGTGCACCCCCGAAGGAGACTCTTCGGGCATCTGAGGCAACTATGTTGGCGTCGATGAAGGTGTGGTCCCAGCGGTGCTGCTCCTATTTCTAACTCTAGTGCTTGTTTGGCATCCTCCTCCTCTCCTTCGAGTTGGAGGATTTTGCCACCAGGAAGCGCCGTCGGGTGACAAGTGATGAAGCTCAGCCTTTGCTTGGTGTAGTTCGTCCTTCTCATCCTTCGCCTGAATTAGTGTCAAACGAGTTTGACAAAGCGTTGGAATGGTGTCTTGCTGCTCGAATGACTTCGAGAGCGCAGTTCTTTCCAAACTTCCGGATGAAGTCTTTACGAAGTCACTTTGGTGATGTAAGTCTTTCTTCATTATCCTCTGATGTTGAAAAATTACTTTTCTGCTCCTCGCTAACTCGAAAGTTGTTTGCGGGAGTCTTCTTTGTAACTTCCACAACCAAGTGGAAGCGGTTACTAGACTCGATGGGTTGAGCAATGAAGTTTCTAGGCTTCGGGAAATCTCTGAAGCTAAAGATGTTGAGATTGCTCGCCTTCGGAATCTAGCTTGGGAGGTGGCGGGGAGAAAAGAATTCGATGATTGGTCGTCTTCGGTCGGATTTGGATGATGCCGGGGAGAAGATCCGGCGGCTGGAGCGGACAGTTGGAAAGTCGGGAGCTAAAGGATCTGAAACATTACCCAAAAGGCAAGCTGTTGTTCCTTTGCCCGAATCCCTTCCAACTGATGTTCGCGAGCCTGCGTCTTCAAGTATTTACACGGTAAGCCTTTTGTTGATATGCTGAATGCTTATAACTTGTGGGCGTACCGGGATGGTGAGAACGAAGTATGGGAATCAATATTAAGGAAAGATCCTCATTTTGATACGACTCCCTACGAGTCTTGTTTGCCATCCTCGAAGTATTTACCGACACGGGTATTCTTCCTCCCGATTGGACCAAGGATAAGATTGATCCTCCACCTTCCGATCCGGATATTATGCAATATCTGGAAGATTCTCCTGTTTATTCTCCGCTGGAAGAAGTCAATTATGACGAGCTTGTGCCGAATGCGAGTTTGGTCGAGGACCATTCTTCTCTGGACAAGCTGGACAAAGAGTATGAAATTGCGGAGGATTTTCTGAATATCGAAATATTTTTGTAATCCTCATTTCTTCTCTTCTTTTCCTTGACTCCTCACCAATGGTTGACTCATATGTTTGTTCTAGCAAAGTCGCGTCGATCTTGTATAACTTGTTAACGATCACTGTAATGACTTTCTTCTTTGATCAAAGATTGTATTCAGCTCTTGTAATTATTTTGATACTGGCCTCTTTGGATCTTCTGGAGAAATAAGAAATTACTTTATCTTTGAACTTTGCTAGCCACTTGAATCGCCGTTGCATTAGGTCTTAGTTGTGCGAAACAATGCCTTTACTTAAGGATTTCCGGAGAAATACAATAAGTCCGAGAAGGAACTCACTCGGGTTTTAAACCGATGCCTTATACTTAAGGATTTCCGGAGAAATACAATAAGTCCGAGAAGGAACTCACTCGGGTTTTAAACCGATGCCTTATACTTAAGGATTTCCGGAGAAATACAATAAGTCTGAGAAGGAACTCACTCGGGTTTTAAACCGATGCCTTATACTTAAGGATAATTCAAAAATTCAATAAGTCTCGAAGGAACTCACTCGGGTATCAAACCGACACCTTGCAAAAGGAACTCACTCGGATTTTCATCCGATGCCCCGACTTAAGAAAGTTCGAAAAATTTTCCATAAGCGTTGAAGTGTTGAAGGACCCACACGAATTTTCATCCGATGCCTTATAGTTGGATCTTGTTCTTGAATGTGGTGTATGATGCCCCCCAATCAAAAGATAGTTTGTTGAAAACCAAAAATTGCATTGATTGAGTTGAAAATGATTACATCACGAACAAAATCGAAATCATCCTCAAGGATAAAACTTTTCGAGATGCCTAGCATTCCACGAACGATCCAACTCTTTACGGGAATCAATGTTCTTCAGCACTGTAAGCTCTCGAACCGACCGGTTTCACAACCATATAAGGTCCTTCCCGGGGAAGGGTCCAACTTTCTTTGGTGACGCGGGTCGGAAGCTAGGGTGTTTCTCAACACCAAATCCCCAGCTAAGTACCGATGATTCTTCACTCGAGTATTATAATGAGACGCTATCCTTCTTTGATAATGTTGAGTTCGTGCTATTGCCTTTGCCCGAACTTCGTCCAACAAATCAAGACTATCAAGCAGTCCTTGTTCATTTGCTTTTTCCTCGAACTCACGATCCCGTAACGTCCCCACCATTATCTCCACAGTGCCAATGCTTCGGATCCATATGCCAATCTGAATGGAGTTTCTCCTGTAGGGTGTTCGAACCGTAGTTCTATAAGCCCACAATACATTATGTAGTTCTTCGACCCAAGAAGCTTTGTCAGCTTCGAGTCTTCTCTTTATTCCCTCCAGTAGTGTCGGTTAGTAACCTCTACTTGGCCATTGCTTTGGGGGTATGCCACTGAGGACATACGATGCTCGATCATATATGTTCCACAGAATTGCTCAAATTGTGGACGGTCGAGCCGAGTACCATGGTCGGTGACAATTATCTTTGGAATCCCAAAGCGATATATGATTGATTCAAGCACAAATTTCTCCACTTTTTTCTCAGTAATTGTCGCGGTGCAGGCTTCTACCCATTTTGTGAAGTAATCAATTGCTACTATCAGATATTCCCGTCCGCCCGATGCCTTGGTGAATTTGCCCATGATATCAATTCCCCACATTGCAAAGGGAATAGGATTTAGAATTGAAGTCATAATTTCCGCCGGGCGCTTCGATACTGTAGCATGAATTTGACAGTTACTACATCGACGAACGTAGTCCATAGCAGCCTCTTGGATCTTAGGCCAATATAACCCAAGTCTTAGAATTTTGTGGGCCAGGGCCCTGCCACCCATGTGAGCGCCACAAATTCCTTCATGAACCTCGGCCAAAGCTGATTTTGCTCCTTCGGGGCCTATACATCTCATAAGGGGTCCAGCATAAGATCTTTTGTATAGTCTCCCATTCGAATGACAAATCTAGTTGATCGAATCTTGATCAACCTTGCCTCTCTTTGGATCCTCGGGTAACTTGTCATCTCTTAGATATTCAATTATTGGATCCATCCAGACAACGTTCCGCTTCAATATAAGAAATTTCTTTCTCATGATAACTTGGAAAAGTTACCTCTTCAATGTAGACCGAAGGGTCTAGATTCTTTTCCTTGGCATTGGCTAGTCGGGATAGCTCATCTGCCACTGAATTTTCATTCCTCGAAATCTGAGATATCTTCAAACTCCGGAATTGGTTCTGAAATGCCTGCACTATCTCCCGATATTTTTGCAAGCGTGGTTCCTTAATGCCATACTCCCCCTGGACTTGGTTGACTATAAGTCGCGAGTCACTATAAATAGTAACATCTGCAATAGCTAATGCCTTTGACAACCGAAGTCCTGCTATCGAGGCCTCATATTCCGCTTCGTTATTACTTGCATCAAATGCGAATCTCAAAGCATATCGAATAATAAATCTGCTGGACTTTTTAATAGAATTCCAGCGCCTGCTCCATCTTTATTACTCGAACCATCCACATATACCTCCCAAGTGGTTGGTATAATGGGATCTTCAATGGTGGGTTCCACTTTGGTGCGGTAGTTTCTACTACAAAGTCGGCTAATGCCCGAGCCTTGATTGCAGTCCTGGGCTTAAAGCTCACTTGGAACTCACTTAGCTCAACCGACCAGGATACCATCCTTCCGGACAAATCGGGTTTGTTAAGAACTTTACTAAGAGGAAAAGTTGTAAATACCTCAATTGGATGAGCCCGAAAATATGGCCTTAGCTTCTGGCGGCCATCATGAGAGCCGAGCACGCTTTTCAATCTGCGAATATCTCCTCTCCGCATCTAGCAACACGTGGCTTACATAGTAAATCGGCCATTGTTTCTTATCTTTCTCCCGAACAAGTCTTTGACCGACCGCCGAAAGGGATGTCGCTAGATATAGCTGTAATATTTCCCCCTTCTCTGGCACGGACAGGATCGGTGGTTGTCCAAGTGCTTCTTTTAATTCCTCGAAAGCTTTCTGCACTCTTCAGTCCACTTTGCTTCCTTACGCCCTTCAGGTCTTTAAGTGCCTTAAAGAAAGGCAAACATTTTTCTCCGGACTTGGAGATAAATCGATTTAAGGCAGCAACTCTCCCCATCAAACATTGTACATCCCGAACAGTTTTAGGAGCCTCCATATCAATCGGAGCTTGTATTTTGGCGGATTTGCCTCAATTCCCCTCGTGATACCATGAAACCCAAGAATTTGCCCGAGGAGACTCCAAAGGCACATTTTTCGGGGTTCAACTTCATTTGATGTTTCCTCGATCTTGAGAAAACCTCGATCAAATTTGCAATGTGATTTGCTTTTGTTAAGCTTTTCACCAGCATGTCGTCAACATATACTTCAACATTCTTTCCTATCAGCTCTTTGAAAATCTTGTTGACGGCCCTCTGACATGTTGCTCCTGCATTCTTCAGGCCAAAAGGCATGTTCTTGTAATAATAGCTTTCACGATTAGTCATGAAAGCCGTATACTTCTCATCCTCCTTATTCATAAGGATCCGATTATACCCCGAGTAGGCATCCATGAAACTTAAAGTTTCATATCCTGCGATAGCATCTATCAAGAGGTCAATCCGAGGCAACGGGTAGCAATCTTTTGGGCAAGCTTTGTTTAGATCCGTATAGTCTGTACACATCCTCCACTTCCCATTCGCCTTTTTCACCATCACCACGTTGGCCAACCAAGTTGGGCACTCGATTGGTTCTATGAAACCAGAATTCTTAAGTTTTTCAACTTCGTTCCGAACGGCTTCATACTTTTCAATAGAGAAATTTCTTCTTTTACGTATCACTTGGTTTCGCCTTAGGGTCTATCCGAGTTTGTGCTCTGCAATGGCCCTATCGATCCCCGGCATGTCCTCGGCGGACCATGCGAATACATCCTTATTCTGTTGAAGAAATAACTTCAACTCATCTTTAAACTCTTCCAATTTGTTCGGACCCGACATAAGTAATCTTTTTCTCATCCTCGGTACACAGCTGGATTTGCTCCGATTTCTCCACTGGTTCGGGCCTTTGCATCTCTGTCTCTTCCCGATCATCTCGAACTTCTATGGGGAGGGCGGTAACCTTCCTCGGACCCTCCTTGTCTTTTAAATAGGCAACATAACACTGCCGAGAGATCTTCCGATCGGAGGAGACTTGACCAATTCCCATATCGGTCGGGAATTTTATCTTCAGGTGCTTTGTCGAAACAATAGCACCTATCTTGGATAAAGATGGTCGCCCAAGAATCATATTATAGGCTGGTAGTTCTCGAACCACCAAAAAATTGATTCGGACAATTGTTTCTTTGGGAAAACTTCCAATGGAAAGATCCAACTGAACCGATCCTTCCGCTCTGCGCAGATGACCCCGCAAAGCCATATAGGTGTGTAGATGAAGGTTTCATCAAGTCTTGATCCACCTTCAATTTTTGATACACTTCGTAAGAAATTAAGTCAGCTGCAGACCCTGTATCAATCAAAACTCTATGCACTTCCCGCCGTGCAATCTCTACCTTGATGACTATAGCATCATCATGAGGTAAACAAACGTCTCTTTCGTCTTCTTCGCTAAAGGTGATAGAATCTTCACCATTCAGCTTCTTCCCTTCGTGCCTCTCCGGCTCCAACAAATTTGGATTTGGTTTTTAAACTCCGGAATGATTCGGGCTCTGGACCCCCGAAGATGGTAAGGATCGGTGACCGAGTAGCAGCTTCAATCACCTCCTTGCCTTTTTTGGACTTCGGGGCCTCCCTTGATCGTTCTGAACTAACCGAACGATTCCTTTTAGGGGGCAGCCGCACGTGGCTCACGTGGCTCCTCCCTTCTCCCCGCTAACAAAATCGGACAGATGTCCCCGAGATATCAATCTCTCAATATCTCGCCTTCGATGACGACAGTCATTAGTGTAATGACCATAGTCCTTGTGGAATCGGCAATACTTTTCCCGATCCTGCTGCTCTCCGGGTTTCAAAAGAATTTTAGGCGGCCACTTCAAAATATTTTTTCTTTTGAGGATATTCAAAATATCAGCCCGAGGAGCATTCAATGGAGTGTACTCACTTCTACCGGGGGATCTTTGGCGCCAAGGCTGGGATTTTCCAACCCGATCACGAACATTCTTCTTTGGCTTCATCGCTCGGGGAGCCTTTTGTTCCTTATTGGAGACTTTATTATCTCCTTGGCGCGCATCTAGAATCTCCATGACATCAGCCGCTTCGGCATCTCTCGTACCAACTCAAGCATAAGTCGTGGGTATATCTTGTAGTAATAACTCCAGGAGTTTCCGATTTCCGAGTCCCGTGAATAGAGCGGTTCGGCTACCTGTTCATCCAAGTTTTCTATCTCCATCGTCACTTTGTTGAATCTTTTCGAAAACTCTCTGATCGATTCGTTCTTTCCTTGTTTGACAAGAAACAAGGTTTCTTCCGTTTTCTTGACTCGTATCCCACTGGAATCGCCCTATGAATTGGCGTGCCAATTCGTCAAAGTTTACGATCCTTCCCGAGGGGAGGTTAGAAAACCACTTTTGTGCCGCTCCATTAGAGATGAACCGAAAAACCTACATAAAATTTCATCGAATTACCCGAAACCGCCATGGTCTCTGTTGGTAATAGCCGATGTGAGCTGTTGGATCTCCGGAACCATCGAATGTTGAGAAGGTAGGCAAACGGAAGCTATGGGGAAACCGATATCCCGCAATTGGCTCAAAGAAAAGGAGTCTTTCGAATGACCGAGTAAATATCCTCGCTTATTCTTCCCTTAGCCAATTGCCCTAACTTCTCATTGATGTTGGCCAATTCTTGACCAATCTGGGTCGGGTGATCTTCAAGAATACGATCACGACCTCGATTAACATGATCATCACGTGCTACTCGATCATCACGAACAGCCCATCCTTCACGAACGTTTCTCTCGTCACGAACGCTCGATCATCACGAACGGTTCTTCTCCGATGGGTGAGTGAGTTCTTACCCCAATATCCAACCTTGTATTTGAATCGGTTGTACTCTCTTGCGGTCTGTCGAACCGATCGCCTCGCCTTGGTTGATCATCAATCCTCCGAAGTCCTCGGTCTCCTTCACGGAAATTCCGATCAACATTCCGGTCTTCAGCCATTCTTTGGTCACGTGGCAATGCACGTCTCCCTGAATCGTGTTGATCGGTTCTTGTGGTAAAACCACTCGCCCTGGTGAGCAAGCGGAGTGCTTGGCTCACCTCCAAGAGTTGAATCTTTACCTGATCCAATTGATCTTGGATTGTATCGGGAGGAAGATTACGTCCTCCCCCGGCCTTTATCCACCTCGATAGGATTTTGGCTTTCCCGGGGAATATCCGGATTATTCACCCCGGTATCCGAACACCGGAATTGCATTGTGCAGCGGCTGCTGCGGCTGCTGATCTAGTCACCATGGCTTTTTCAAGTCTTTCCCACAGACGGCGCCAATTGATGCGTCCAAAATCTACTCAGCCCTTGGATCTCCACGTAATGTCCTGCAAAACGAAAGCGTCAGATGTGGCCCGACCGCTGGGGTCGGGAGTCCACCTCCGAAGGCTAAGTCAGTTGATGAACTTAATCACAAACAGCTCTGCTAGAAGCACAGAGCTAATGAATGAAGAAACGGGAAAAGTGATCTAGATAGTAGGACGCTGATAGTTTAGGTCTATCAGTATGTATCTGAACCTGAGTCTCAGATAGTATTCTTTTTGATCCATTGATCCGTCCCTCACCTTGTATGGTAGTGAGGTTTATATAGAGTGTACCTTCGAATCTCCTTCGTTCGATGCACTCGAGCCTTCTTCGGGTAGTCGTTGGATCTTATCAATAAGATCCGTTGAGCGATAGACTTCTACTAGTTTGGGCTAGTAGAGGACTCCTGAGATAACCGTTAGGTTATGCGATAGTTATCCCTTTGATGATGATTATCCGCAGCCGTCAGTTTGAGTCTGCTGTCATTAGGGTGATTACCCTAATCCATAAGTAAAATTAGGGCACGCTTGCAGCCGAATAATCTTTCTTCTTCAGCAAGCCATCTTCTGGATCCGGTTCGCTCGGGAGCGATTCGGTTTTCTCCGTCTCGACCGGGGTCGAGGGTCGGACCAGGTATGAACCCGATCAGATCATAAACTCTCCATATCAGGTATCAACCAGTCTTTAAGGGGCCCGACCTCTCATGAATGCGCATACTCTAATCCTCGTGGCAAGTTTTCCGTTTAAAATGATACTTTTATCAAGGGCTTTCACCTTCCTCCTCACAATTTTCTTGTTATACGATTATCAGGGGCTTTCACCTTCCTCTTCACAATTTCCTTGCTAACATTCTCCACCATTGAGATATATGCCTAGTATGCTTCTCTAGAACAGTTGGAGAATTTTGACTGCCTTCGTTGGTTTTTGCTACGATCTCAGTCTGGAGCTGACCCTTTACCTTTTTCTTTATTTTTATTCTCTAGATGAGTCACCCAGCTAAGTTGGGTAAACTTTTCCAAGCATTCCAAGAGTGCCATGAAGTGCATGAATCAGGCGTATGCTCTCCAATTCTCTTGAGATTATGATGAGCAAATAGAATATCATCTTCAATAGACTCCTTGGGGATATCTATCTGAAGGTCATTACCCTTGTTGGACATTGAGTTGCATGCTGAGGGGCAGGAGTTTGTGTGAAATCCAGCCCTAACCTTGATCCGGAACCCCTGTTGTTGTAGGTCCAAAGACCCGAAGTGAAGGAAGAAGACAACTATGGGCCCTCTCAGTAGAAGACATGGTGTTTGACCCCGAACCCATGGAGATTGATGATGGTGCTCCATACTTGGAAGCTTTGGCAGTGTTTGATAAGAAATTGCACCTTGAAGAAGGAGAGATTAGTTGATGGACCTAATGCACTTTTGGACATGGTTTGAAGACATTCCTTTGTACTAAGTAAGTCAATTGTTGAGTTGGGAGAAGCCCACTTGAATTTGAGATGTTTTAGGCCTTCAATTCACTGTGTCAGGCTTGTTGTCCTAGCTTGGTTGACTGCCTTGGTCGACTGGTCAGTCGACCAGCTTAGGCTGCCAGCTGTTGTCAAGATTTGAGAAAATCTTATTTTTAGGTCTTTTGATGCTCTATTTAAGTAGACTTCGTGTTTCTTAGCCTCCTTTGTTGCTAGAACTCTTTGAGAATGTGGGAAGCCTCTCTCAAAGCCTTTCCTTGGTGGTTGTGAAGAACTTTTGTAAGATCTATAGTTCCTCTTCTCTTGTTCATCTTCAAGGTTAGTAATCTCTTGTTTTCTTATTGATTTACTCTTGCATGATCAAGTTCTTACTACTGTGATTATGAAGAAGGTATTGCAACCTTGCAAGCGCCTCTTCTACAATCTCTAATGATTTAGAATGAATCTCCATTCATTCTATTGATGCTATGATCATCATACTTGATTCTAACCATGTTTCTTATGATTTCTTCATGAAGGCATGATCATTCTTTTAATTTGATTTCTCTAGCATATTAGATCTGATTATATGATAGTATTCATCTATGATCTATTGCTAATGATCCTCTTGGCATGATCCTTCATTCTCCTTTGCATCCATGGTTGTTTTCATTGAAAACCACGCCTTTGATCAAAATAGAAAGTCATGGTTTTGATCCTTGTTTGATGATTAATATTTGCTAGATAGTCTTAGATTACTATTCCTTAGATTCCTTTGAAATTTCAGAGTGTTTCGAATCCCAAAAGTTGGGTTTCGGATAAAAAAATCAGCTTTTGGCTACGGGTATTGTTCACCTGGTCGACTGGACCAATCAGCCAGCCTAGTCTGCCAGGCATGGATAACATTGTGTCCTTCGTCCGATTTGATCTGTTTGACCTCCAATCTTCTAGGGTTATCTTCTGATGTTGTATTCATGCTTGTCTAGGGTTTATTTGCTAACTTTGGACTTGATCTCTTGTTCCTCCAAAATATCTTCGAATCTAAATAAGGTAAGGACAATTGTTTTTATAATAACATAGATTGCGTGAATCTTAGTTTCTATTTTGGGAATTTCTTAGATTTACTACCATTCTGATATTTTCTTAGTATGATATGACTGCTGTAAGTACTTTAGGTACAGTAGTACCTTGTTCATTTATTCTTTTGTTATTATGAATACTTATTCCTGTCATTTACATATTCGATTTATCATGTTTATATGTATCTTTCTATATGATGAGATATCAATTGTGTATGTTATAACTAAATTGGGAATGTGATTGATTAGGTATGATTTAGGATTGGGGAATGTCCTTTTGACATTTCTATCATTGGACATCAGTGGGAATAGTATGGGATATTTCCGATGGTGCTCTTTGACGCTTTCTCGGATTATTGCTTGTCATACCTAGGGCTTGTCTAGCGGTGTTTGGCTAGGATGTCCCTGTTATATCAGACCCGATTCGGAAGGGTATTGAGACCGAGTGATCCGTGGTAGCAATGGGGATTTGTGGGCACTCAAGACTGGTAACCAACCCATGAAGGGACATGAATCACATTGTGGAGGCCATTTGTTGGTAGGGTTGCAAATAGTAGACTTGGTCTTATGGGAACTCAAGACTGGTAGCCAACTCGTGAGAGGATATGAGAGCTTCCCGTCTATTATTTGTGGATGACCAATAGGGTTGATGAGTTCATAGTCTGCCATAGGATACATTGACTCTAGTGAGAAGGATACTAGAAAGGATCGCCCGGGGTGAGGAATGGACGTATCTGGATCTAAGTTGATATAACCAAGTAGATAACTTGCATTTGGCTAGGCTTTACCTTGACATGCGCCAATACTTAGACCAATGGTGATGTGAGAGAGTGGTGACCTAAACCCCAGTCATGGAATGTCCCGAGGGATGTAGAACCCAACTACCACCGGCAGAGCCCAAGATATCAAGATGGTTGAGGGAGAGTGATTGACCTACCCAAAGAAGTATGGTGCTATGACTTAAAGCATGTATGCCTATAGAGACCAGCATACATAGAGTTAGATTCATACATGCATTATCTGTTTCATCTCATATTGCATCTGCTATGTTTTGCTATCATGTTATTTATGTCGTTGTGGAATAACTTGCCTTGCTGAGTTCTTTCGAACTCACTCCTTTTTGTGCAAATATCTTTGTTAGATTGTTTTGTAGGTACTGAGGAATAAGACGGCCAGTACTATGAAGTGCAAGCCAATGAGACATACTACTCCCAAGGTGCTAGCGGTTACGAAGATTATGTTGAAGATCCCTCAAGTGATCATGTTGCGTATCAGGATTAGCCCTGTCTTGGAGTGCAAGTGGTGATGTTTAGTTTCTTTAGTTTATGTTTATGAAGATACACTTTATAAGTTAGAAGAGACATTAGCTTAGGTTGATTACTTCTTTTCTTTCCTTTCTTTTGGAAATCAGTTGTAATCTTCTTTTTAGATTTCAAGCTATATTTCTGCTGTAGTTGTGGAGTGATTTTCCGCACACTCTACATTTTGATTATTATATATTAGTATCATTCTTTTTGCACTCTGATTATGTTGTCTTTCTTTTCTTCTTATCTTGATCTCTTTGTTTAAATAATATTACATTGATTACATTTTGTTCATGATTATGTTATTGTGTATGTGGGAAGTTGGTTTTCTCGATACTTGATCTTCGGGGCTGTGGATCACACACTCGGGTATGCCAGGTAGGGTGCTGGCTGGGTGGATGTGACAGTTTGGCATATTGATAAGCATGCATTTATCATTATTTATTTGATTTAATTTCCCATATTTAATTAAAAGAGAGCTAATTGAGTATTTTTGTGTATTTTTCAGGAATAAGGTGATTTTGGTTATTAGAGATAATGTGGAGTAAAGTTGGCAAATATATTAGATATTGGTGGATTTTAAATCATGGGATTCAATCTTGCTGCCCAAGAGAGCATCTCTTAGCCAAATTGGAAACAAGTGGAGGTCTAAGGAACAAAATTGGTAATAAATTTGAAAATCGTGTAAACAAACCCACCTTCAGTATTTTGGGCATATCTCTCTCGTATGAACTCGAATTGATGATGATTCAAGATTCTATGGAACGATATCGAAAATATCTACAACTTTCTAGTTTTGAGTTTTTCCAAAATCCGAACGAATAAAATCGAATTGATGGGTAAAGAGAGGGAATTCATTGTGTGCAGGATGCATAAAAGAGAAGTTAGCCACATAGAAGAGCAGACGGGGAACACGGATCTTGGCTCTCATCTCACTCATTGCTCAAGAAGAAGACCACATCTCTCTCTCTCTTTCTAAATTTCATCTTATTTTATGAACTTTGTGATAATGAGTAGCTAGTTCTTTTTCTTTGGGATGTAGATGAACCATACTTATTTCATTAATTTGATTGTTCTATATCTTCTAGTTGATTGTGTTTAAGTCTGGCCAAAGATGTTCTATAGCTCAGCAAACTAAGTGTGCAAAACTTCAACGAAGGACGATAGTCTTGTGAAGATAGTGCATACCTAGGAAGACCATCCTTAACTTGCTTTGAAGTGTAGAGTTATATCGGTTTGTGAAAAGCATTGGGGATTTGAAATCCCAAAGATTTTCATGTATTCATAGTTAAAGTTTTTGCATTAATTAATAGATTTAATTTAAATTTAATTTTGTTGAATTCAATCTTAGTAATTTAGCCTTTTAGTTCCCCATAGTTCAATCCCGTACTTTCTGCTAGCTAGATTAGTATATGATTTTATTTTTGATTGGTTAGCGACATGATCACATATTATGATCCCTTTGGTGTTGGGGGATCCTGTGCCTTTCTAGTTGCCCTATTTGTTTGAGTCTGGCCCTCAAGTTCCTTTATGTCATTGTAAGCAGTGGCGGCAAGGTCTGCAGAGTTGATTCTCGGAGGCATTGCAAAAGAAAAAAAAGATCAACAAAAGCTAGGCATTTTTTTTCAAAAAAGCAAGACCAAGGGCGGAACCAGGATTCAATATGGGGGGGGGGGCGAAGAATGAAAGTCCAGATTGGAGAAGCACCAATGGTTTTTTGCCACACATATTGTGTGGGCCCTTATAAGACCTATTGGGGGTCCCACCTATGAATTATTTTATTATATTAAATAATAGACTCACATATATTTTGTGGGGGCCCACACATATTTGATAAAAATAGGTAAATTATTGATAATGATATATATATTTTTAACAAGATATAGGTAAATTAAAGCATCAATATAAAAATTAAAAAAAAAAAAAAAAAACACATGACTTTAACCCAAAAAAGTCAGATGCAAACCAAAATTTTTTTTTAAGTAAGAAATGCAAACCAATGGTAGTTAGTTACCTTACTAACTATAGACATTTTATTTACAATATAAAATCAAATAACAAAAATTGTAGACGAAATAAAGAAACAAAGAATATAAAATCAAATAAAGAATAAAAAAATGAGAAAAAGAGAAACAATAACTAAATTGAGAAAGAGTACCTAATTTTGAGGAATATATTTTCCCAAATTTCCTTAACGTATACTTATAGAAAGGGAAGAATAAATAGGAAGAAAGAAACAGAAGAGAATAACTAGCTTGAAAAGAGGAGAGATGAGATTTGAGAGACTAAATAGGAAGAAAAGGAGTTAGTTTCTAATTAGAAATCATGAATTTTGAATATTTCATAAGAATTTTTTTTTCAAAATTTTCATTTAATCCACGTTTATAGAAAGAGATGAAAATAAATAGGTAAAAAAGATGTGAGAGAAAAGGGTGGAGAGAATATATAGGGATTGAAGAGTTAGTTTTTAACTAGAGATGACTTTTATACCCATTTATTTTACATTTAAACATTATTCTCAATATGGGGGGGGGGGAATAGTGATATTTCACATGTGAGAAGAGAAAAAAGTGGAAAAATGAAGGAAATTAATATAAAAAATCCAAAATTAAAGGAATTATTATAAATTTTGAAAAACCCGGAGGGGGGGGCTGGCCCCTTAGTGGGTCCGCCCCTGAGCAAGACCATCACAAAAAGGAAATGGCAGCTCACTAGGAGCAAATCCCCAAAGGTGTAGGACACTAGTATGTTCAGTGGAATGTCTATGCAGCTCCATGTCCTACGCCTCTATGGATTTGCTCCCAATGAGCTAACATTTCCTTTTTGTGATGGTCTTGCTTTTTTTAAAATGATCTTGCTTTTTTGAAAAAAAAAATGCCTAACTTTTGTTGATTTGTTTTTTCCTTTTGCAATGACTCCGAGAATCAACTCTACAAACCTTGCCACCACTGCTTGCGGTGACAAAAAGAAACCTGAGGCTTAGAATCAGAAGAAGAAGGTGTCCAGAAGGGCATAAGATTCCCCAACACCAATCTAATCAGTCAAACTCCTGCCCCTTGAGATGCAGCTCAAATGTCCAACAAGGGTAAAGACCTTCAGATAGATATCCCCAAGGAGTCTACTGAAGATGAGATTATGCTCGCTCATCAGGGTCTTAAGAGAATTGAAGAGCATACCCCCGATGCCACCTTCAAGCATATTAGACTGGGACCCAACAATGAAGAGGTGGTCGTAAGCCAAGAGTAGGTCCCTGAAGCTGCATCCTCAATCTATATTCCACGCTGGAAGTTGACTCGTGATACTATAGTGTCAGAGGATTCTACCTCCGCTTGGAATCAGGAGATGCATGCTTGCATGCCTGCCAACCAGGAGTTTCTCAACGAGCTCTTAAGCAAATAATTTTACGAGTCCAAATTTAGGTAACTTATTGGTTTTGTTTACCTCGGTTGATTCGTATTTTGACTTTTCTTCTTTAGGTCAATGACTAACACGGTACCAACCTCAACAGTACCCTCCAAATCCTCAATGATATAAGGTGGAGGCTAAAGAAACAGAACAGAGAGATAACAAAGATGGATTTTTCTTATTATCATAATGGAACGATACAGTAGCTTTATATAGAGAACTAAGGACTTACATGTCATTTACACATATGACTTGTCCTTATGTGTCAACATCCCCCCTCAAACCCGGCCGAACAATAAGGCTGAGTTTGTTACATAAGTTTTCAAATTCTCTTCTAGGTAACGGTTTTGTAAATATATCTGCCAATTGATGATGTGAAGTAACAAAACGTGTTACGAGATGTCCAAGTGCCACCTTCTCCCTTACAAAGTGGTAATCAAACTCAACATGTTTGGTGCGAGCATGAAAGACTGGGTTAACAGTCATGTGTAATGCACTATGATTATCACAAAACAAGACTGTGGGATGAGTTTGGAAAACACCAATGTCACGTAAAAGAAAGCTCAACCAAGTGAGCTCAACAGTAGTTGATGCCATAGCACGGTACTCAGCTTCAGTGCTAGAACGGGATACTGTGGGCTGCTTTTTAGCACTCCAAGAAATGCAATTACTACCTAAAAAGGTACAAAATCTTGTCGTGGATCGCCGTGCTAGTGGACAACCAGCCCAATCAGCGTCCGAAAAACCATAAAGATGAAAAGAACTCTGCTGATTAATCCTTAGCCCATAGTCAAGAGATCCCTTAACATAGCGGAGAATCCTCTTTAAAAGAATAAAATCAGCCACCGTAGGTGAGTGCATACTTTGACAAACAGTATTTACGGCATATGAGAGATCTGGTCGGGTCATTGTTAGATATTGTAATCCTCCCGCTAAACGTCGAAAAAGTGTTACATCAGGAAACAAAGTAGAGTGCTCATCATTTCTTACACGAGTAACCATAGGAGTTCTCATGGGCTTTGCATCTTGTAAATGGGCCCGAGTAAGCAAGTCAGTAGCATATTTCCGTTGAGATAGAAACAACCCAAAATCGGTTTGTTGAACTTGAACACCAAAAAAGTAGTGAATATCACCCAAATCCTTCATTGCAAATGGACTACCCAGACGAGAAATAAAATCCAGAAGAAACGCAGAATCATTCCCGGTAAGAACAATGTCATCAACATAAAGAAGAAGTAACAAGATCTTCCCATTTACGTGATAAATGAACAAAGAACTGTCTGAAGTACTACAAACAAAGCCGAAGTCCTATAAAAAAACCGATCGAACCAAGCTCTTGGTGCCTTTCGTAGCCCGTATAATGAACAATGTAAATGACACACATGTGTAGACCGCATTGTATCCACAAAACCTGGAGGCTGACTCATATAAACAGGTATATTCAAATGACCATGTAAAAAGGCATTTTTAACATCAAGTTGCCGAATCGGCCATCGTAACATAGTGGCAACACTCAAAACCAACCGAATGGAACCTGGTTTTATAACTGGACTAAACGTTTCAAAAAAGTCCACACCTTCTTGTTGTGTAAATCCACGAGCCACTAAACGTGCCTTTAGTCTCTGAAGAGACCCATCAGCTTTAAGTTTAGTTTTAAATACCCATTTACATGTTACAACATTCATATCATCACATTTAGGGATAAGCGACCACATATTATTCTGAGCTAAAGCAGACATTTCATCTTCCATAGCAGAATACCAGCTTGGGTGTGCTAATGCGACCTTTACAGAACAGGGTTCACTAGGAATATTACTAACAACCAAAGCATATCGTGGATTGGGTTTATGTATACCAGCCCGAGCCCTGGTAGTCATAGAATGTTCTCTAAGTGTCAAAGGCCCAACACCACCAACTGAGCCACCAACTGAATCACTAACAATAGTCGTGCCAAAATCATTGTTAACAGTAGAAACTAAAAGCTCATTATTCATACTTGTAGCAGTAGCAGTATTAGAAACAGCAGCAGCACATGTATTATTCCCACATTGTAAATTAGTAGACCCAGCACCATTATTCAAAACAGAGGTATGCAGCAGAGGATCTTCATCGTGAAACCAAGACTGCAGAGAACAATCCTTAGAAACAGAAACTGAACAATCCTTAGAAGCTGCAGGAGCTGAAAGTGAAGGTTCTTAATTTATATGACACCCATCCATCAAATGTTGAAACACCAACACTATCAAAAGAGTTCTCTACACCATCAGTACTCTTGAACAAAAAACATTTTTCATCAAAAACAACACTACGAGAGACATAAACCCGGCTAGAAGGGCGATGATAGCAGCGGTATCCTTTGTGGCGATCACTATACCCCAGAAAAATACACAACAAAGACCTAGGATCAAACTTGTTTGAAGCATAAGGACGCAAATAGGGAAAACAAGCAGAACCAAAAACTCTAAGAGCAAAATATTGAGGTGACTGATTAAACAAAAGCTTCAACGGTGTTTCCATACCCAAGACTTTAGATGGAAGACGATTAATAAGAAACACTGCTGTCAAAAATGCTTCAACCCAAAATTTCATAGGAACAAAAGCATGATACAAAAGAGCAAGACCTAACTCAACAATATGTCGATGCTTTCGCTCAACAACACTATTTTGAGCAGGAGTACCTCTACATGAAACATGATGAACAATACCATGAGAAGCAAGATGATCTTGAAAAGCACCCAAACTAAATTCACCCCCACCATCTGACTGGAAAACTTTAATTCGAAAATCAAATTGTCTCTCAACCAAGGCCTTAAAACGAAGAAAGCAAGAAAAGAAATCAGACTTCCTAAGCATTGGATACAACCAAGAATATCTTGAATAATCGTCCACAAACAAGGCATAATACTGAAACTTTTGTATACTTGAAACATGGGCCTTTCCCCAAAAGTCACAATGAATACGATCTAACGGAGCAATAGAACGAGTAAAGGAACTAACAAATGGTAGCTGAGAGCTCTTGCTCGTTTGACAACTAACACAAACAGAGCCAGACTTACCAGAAATTGTAATTAGTTCATTATTTTTCAAGAATGAAGAAACTCTATAATATGGATGGCCCAACCTTTGGTGCCAAACATCTTTAGAAGCTACACAAAATCTTGAAGAAAACAAAGCTGAACAAGAAGAAGCAGGCTGAGCATCAACAAACACATAAAGACCCCTGCACTTATTCCCCGATGCCAAAATCTTCATTGTTTGAGGATTCTTAACAGAAAACCCAATATCAGTAAATTCAACAGAACACCCCAAATCAGCAGTCAATTTAGAAACAGAAACGAGATTTTTCTTAATCTCAGGCACTACCAAAACATTCTTGAGAGGCAAAATGGAAGTTCCAAAACGAATATTACCAGAACCAGTATATTTAATAGGAAGATGATCACCATTCCCAACCATCAAAGAAGAAGACCCTTTAAAAGGAACAAGATGCGAGAGAGTACCGGAGTGGGCTGTAACATGGTCAGTTGCCCTAGAATAAGGAAACCAACAACTATCTTGAGAGGAATTCAAAGTAACAGCAACCAACGCTTGAGGAATGCACTCATCTTGGTATGAATGATCAAAACGCCCCCAACATTTCAAAGCTTCATGACCCAATTTCCTACAGATTTGACAACGAACAACAGGTGTAGAGGAATTTGTAGAAATCAAACCAGAAATCTCCATATTAAAACCACTATTTTTAGTACTCGGTGTAAACCCACGATTCTGAGATGTAAAAGATCCTGTAGACCGACCACCATTGAATCTTCCACCATTAAACCTACCACTACAAGCAAAACGAGCACCGCGAAAACAACCACGAGAACTCTGTTCAACAAAAGCAAGACTAGAGTCTGGTTGTGCAGCAAGATTTCCACGATTTCGCAATTCATGACTTTGCAAAAGAGGAACAATCTCAAAATATATCGGAATAGGAGGCTCTAACATTGTAGTTGCAAAGGATTCATACGCAGGCCCTAAATTCGTCAATAAGAAAAACACCTTATGATGATCCTCGACTGGTCTCCCAATCGCCGCAAGTTGATCACAAATAGTTTTAAAAGAAACCAAGAATTCACTCAAAGTAGAGCCTTCTTTCTTCTTCAAGAAATGCAGACGCGAAAGAAGCTCAAATTCTCTGGCTTCAGAAACTTGGGAGAAAGAATCAAGCAAAATACGCCACAGATCAAACGAAGATTGCGCCCCAACCGCTAGACCAAGAACCCCTTTTGATAAAGTTCCAGTAATCCAAGCTTTAACAAGCCTATCCGTACGAAGCCAAGCATGGTAATTAGGGTTAGGCATTCAAGGTGCAAGGATAAGGATAAAGAGAAGAAGGATTTTCAGCATCCATAGAAGCAAGAACAAGCTTCGCACCAAAAAAAAAAAAAAAAAATCAAGTGACAGACAAAGGAGAAGTCAGCACCGAAATGGCTCTAATACTATAAAGAAACAGAACAGAGAGATAACAAAGATGGATTTTTCTTATTATCATAATGGAACGATACAATAGCTTTATATAGAGAACTAAGGACTTACATGTCATTTACACATATGACTTGTCCTTATGTGTCAAAAGAGGCATCTCATCTAGATAGGGATGTGGAAAGTCTAAAGAAGGAAGCTATTCGGGATCATATTGAGTCCTAGTTGAGGGCTGCTCAGGATGTTGCATATTCTGGGGGTGAAGAGACTCCAAGACTTCTCCACGCTAAGGACAAACATATGAAGGATTAGGTATGCCACTCTCTAGGCCGAGTAGAAGACGAACGATGCATTGGAGGAGGGAAACCACCTTTGGGATCAACAGTTGGTCATGCTCCCTACCTCCCCCAACCAGAAACCCACTAAAGGCCATCATCAAGAGTATTTTGGCAGTGCCAATTATAAGGAGGTTTTCCTGTCGTATGCCCTCCCATGATACAAGGATGGGTGTTGGGCTGAGTGGAAGCGAATCCTACATGGGGAGATGCAGTTCAATACAGTCAAGTACCAAGACGTTTGTGATCCTGAGGTCTATGATGAGCTTGGGAGGTAGCGTCAGGGTTGGGATCCCGTTCTTCTGACTGGTGGCACCTTCGAAGGAAAATACGTTGAATGACGATGACTACCTAAAAGATGATGCAACAGAAGCAATCCTCGTCCTTGCTGTTGGCCAAATGGTGGAGACAATTGAAGGAGGACTTGTATAGAGGGAATGTCATACCACACCCTGGACATGCCGGGTCTACCCGAGTAACCCAAAGTCACAAGATATGGAACCCCGGTCGAACCATCGGATGTAGTACCATAATTGAGCATTATATATAATATCCATGCCATTAAGTGAAAAAAAAAAAAATTAACAAATTCTAATGTTGTTGGTAACTATAGCTTAGAAGTGTGATGATGACAATAACAATTCTTAGTTAATACAATTATCTATGTGAAATATCAAGAAACTGTATCCAAAGTAAAGAAATGTGTCAACACAACAGTGAACATGTCCGAGTCCAACCCCTGAGATATATGTGAGCCATAAGAACAGGTTTAGCAATAACATAAGGCATTATGTAGAGGTACAATTGGTTCCTTAGACTCCACATTTCCTGCCTCCTCAAGCATATGTATCTTGTACTGGCACTAGCTCAAGTCTTGTAACATCATCAAAAATAAAGATTTTTCGAGGGATGAGTTCCACCAAACTCGTGAGGGGAAAGCAATCACACCCATTACGCATGCAGTGCAATCCTATATGCCACCCATAAATATGTATCATTATGCAAGTCTTTAACTACTGTATCACGCTTTAAAATAAATATCAGCTCTCTATGGAAGAACCACACTCAATCTATGTCACTCAATCCATGAATGGGGATCTGAGCTAAAGACCACACTCAGCCCCATGACCATGGTTAAGGATCTCTTAGTCTGCTTGTGTCTAATCTCATCTCAACCTTTTATCATCTTATTCCATCATCATCCTCACCACTCATCATAATCATTAGCATTCATGGCAAAGGACTAGCATGTGTTAGGGACTTGCCTAGCCTAATAGAAGGACCTATACTCAGAGTGCATACAATGTTTAAGCGATATTACCCTCAAGTACTCCGCTTTATTGGCCTGGTATCCCCACCATTCTAGGAGCATGGATCCTCAAGTACACTGCTCTGTTGGATGTACACCCTAATAACCCTATGCCAATACCTCCAACACCCACTATTTTGGCATGACATAAATGGTATACTAGTACTTGATGTCCCCCGACTCCCCTCACAGATTTTCCTCCACTCTTGGGTGCCCACTAATACTACTATGCTATACCACGAGTTGCCAACCTCAATAACCCTTTTGATAGGATGGTTGCACATTAGGGTTTGATCATACCCAATGCAACTATATGGTTATGTACATATGTAGGAATGCATGATCATGTAGAGATGCATGAGTAGTTAGAGGCAATGGCCATAGCCACTACCCCCTATACACCATATTGGATGCAAGTCCCCAACCTCTCATATCATTTTTAGTCAATTCTATCATAAATCTCTCATGTCATTTCATTCCATTGTATCATAAAACCAATAAACAAGGATAGTAGAGATAATGCAAGATATGTCATATCACAACCACTTGCATGAATGCACCCCATGAATGCATGACCTACTATACTCATGACATCCAAATGTAAAAATAATTAGATTGCATAATTAAACCTAAAGCTTCTAATTTCCCCTCACCTTGCTTTGAAGTTTGGTTGACCGAATTTAGGTGTCACCATTAAAATCCCCTAATTATATATATTGCATAATCCCCTATTAATGTTCAGACAAGTCAGAGCGCGTTTGGTAATGAGCTATATAACTATTTTTGGAGTTCTATTGTTCTCAAAACATAGAAAAATGACAAAAATGCATTTGGCAAACCGGGTGGTTCTATCATTTTCAGGAAATGAACTGGTTCAGTTTTTGTGCTTGAGAAGACTTTTTTGCAAGACAACTTTGACATGTTGTTCTCATGATAAAAAAGCAACTCTCATTGGAAATGAATAGGAATTGCACTCAACTTAAATTTCCTTCACACATGATTCTACTCAAAGGCTTTCTTCGTTTGTTTGATCTGCTACAGATGCTGATTAAAAAGATTCATTCCTTGGTGGGTTGATTTGCTATTGCTTTTCAGCCTCTTTGGGCTTTGGAACATCCATTTACTACATTCTCCCACTGGCCATCCTGACGACAGCTGGTTTATGGCACCGCGCTAGCTTATGGATGGATTTTCTGATTGGAAATATTACATACTATGAGCTACTGGAACCTATGTTGGTGACTTCCCTAGCCTTGTTCCCTATGGACTGTTGTCTTCCTACCCTTCCAGACCTCTCTGAGTTATTGGGCTTTTAGAGGTCTTTGCAAGGCTTACACGAGAACACTGAGCTCTTTCTTGCTTGCTGCCCGCTGACAAGCCAAGAGTTATTGTCGTATCAAGCAAGAGCAAAGAGCTGAGCTTGCCCGAGCTGGGTATATATATATATATATATGTAAAGACTTTAAACAAGGGCTAATTACTGTGACACCCCAAACTATAGGTTAATTACTACCTTATCATCTACAACTTTTTAAATTACTAATATAACCTTAGACTTTGCTTGAAATTATTGTTGCCTACTATTGTAAGCTCTGTTAGTTAATTGATGGCGTAGCTTTGTATTTTTCTAAAACTCCAAAATATGTCTAAGGTTTGTTAATATTTATTCATCTCACTAGGATTCGACTCTTTGAAATCCAAATGACAAGAATATAAGGGCAAAATTGATATTTCATATGTTTTTTTTTCTAAGTTAGGGTATTTCATTTATGTATTAATGGAATCTTTTATTTTAGAAATTGCTGTTAAGAACATAAATTACCAAATACCAGTTTGGCCCACAACTGTTCTCCAAAGTTCTAAGCACATGTTTTACCAAACAGCCAATCTTTGTACTCATACCACTGTGTCTTGAATCTTGATAAACATGTCAAAAAGTGATTTTGGGAAAGAACGTACTTAGTATCCGTGTAGGACTCATTTCATAAGAATTACACTACGTATTCCATGATAGCAACATAAGCTAGTTGATACCGTATTGACTGCCTTTGTTGTTGCACATAACCCAATCCAAAATTTGGGGCTTTTCTTCCCCACTCTCTGGTGGGGTTTCCCTTGCGAAGGTACGGCATTTCATTAGTATCCCTAAGGTATTTAGCCTACCAATTTCCTTCTAGTGCTTGTATAAGAGCACTTCTAGTTTATGTGGATGACATTGTCATCACAAGTAGTAATGAAGAGAGATTTATGCTCTAAAGGCATTCCTTGGGGCTAAATTTGAAATCGAAGACATGGGAGAACTTAGATATTTTTTGGGCTTCGATCAGGCATACTTAGCTAATGGTCTCTCTCTTTTTCAAAGAAAATATACTCTAGACTTATTGGGGTGGGGGGAATAGATGTTAAGATGCAAGCCTACTGAAACTCTTATTGAGCCTAGCCTACACTTGAAGGCTAAGGAAGGGAAACCTGGGGATAACGCCAACTATCAAAGATTGGTTGGGAAGCTGATTTATTTATTTCATACTAAACCAGACATCATTTTTGTTGTTGGCCTAGTAAGTTAGTACATACACAATCCTTACTCCACAGATCTAGATGTTGTCTACTGAATCCTAAGATATCTAAGGCCGCCCCCAAGTAAAGGAATTTTGATTTCTCCACATGGGAACTTGAACATTGAAGTATACATATGTGTGAATTGGATAGGATGCCCAGATGATAGAAAATCTATCTTTGGGTACTGCACCTATGTGGGAGGAAACTTGGTGACTTGGAGGAGTAAGAAATATGCAATTATTGCTAGGTCTAGTGCCTAAGCAGAATTTAGAGCAATGGCATAGGGGATCTGTGAAGTGTTGTGGTTGAAAGGGCTTCTTCAAGATATCTAATTGTAAAGTCAAAAGCTCATACACAATAGTTTTCATATAGCAAGTTAGCAATCAGCATAGCCCATAATCCAGTTTAATATAATAGGACCAAGCATGTAGAGATTGACTGACATTTTATCAAGGAGAAGATCGAGCCTAGACTAATTGACATTTCCTTTGTCTTGTCAGAGAACTAGAACGTTGATATCTTCACAAAGTGTTTGAGTACTAAAGTTTTTGGAGATGTTTTAGTAATTGGCTATGATAGCTATCTATATATCAACTAGAGGGGGGTGTTGTAAGTCTGAAAAATAAAGGATAGAACTGTCCCTAGAGTATTATTTGTAATAATCCCACATCATTGTACTCTTCCATTATTATAAATAAAGATTGACTATGCACCTTTGACATAAGTCAAAAGTTCTCACACCATTCAACAGTAATATTAGTCTATTATTTCTATAAATAATGGCTTTAAATTCATTTGTGCATCCAACTTAGATGATTCTCTCACAAAAAAGAGTCCACTATATGGGCTACTATTCTCTTCCTTAGCACGAAATGGTGACCTTATGGCAGCCTCCCATCATCGGAAAATGGAAGCTTATGGCGGTCTTCCATCATCAAAAAATGGTGGCTGAACAGTAGCTCCCCTTTATCATAAAATGGTAACTGTATGGCAGAATTATACTGTACTTAATGAGGAAGAGACGGCCATGAGCAAAAGCTTTTTCTTCGTCTTTTGCAATCCACTCAGTCTCCTTGACAAGAGTATCATATGGAGAATTTGCAGCACTTGCCCCTTGTTGAGGCACTAACGTTCTAAGGTATAGTTCCATATTGAAACCCTCTCAGAAACTCTTCTTCTTAGGCATTCCATAATGCTGTTCCTTATTGGAATGCCCTTCATGGCCTTTATTTTATTGGTTATTGATATGGTGAAAATATAACCGAACCTGGTTCAATCTTGGTTCGACCCTCGACTCCGGTCGGGACGAAAGGAATTGACTCGCTTCCGAGCGAGCCGGGTCCAGGAGATAGCTTGCTGAGGAAGAAAACTAACTCAGTCACAAGCACGCCCTAATCCGATACGATCAGAATAGGCTAATCAACCTAATGATGGCTAGCATCATTTGGCGGCTGTTACTCATCGCTATTATATGGATAACTACCATATAACGATTGTATTATCAAAGGAGTCATCTACTAGTCCAACCTAGTAGAGATCTATCACTCGACGGATCTATTTGTTAAGATCCAACGACTATCCGAAGAAGGCTCAAATACATCCAACGAAGGAGATTCGAAGGTACACTCTATATAAGACATCACCTACTCACAAGGTAGAAGGCCACATACACATACAATATGAATTGTATTCTCGTTATTCATTCCATAGCTCTGTGCTCCAACAGAGCCGTTTGTGATTAAGTTCATCAAATGACTTAGCCTTCGGAGGTGGACTCCAGATCCCAGCGGTCGGGCCACATCTGACGTTGTTTTTGCAGGTCATTCCAGGAGATCTAAGGGCTGAGCAGATTTTGGATGCATCATTTGGCATCGTCTGTGAGAAACATTTTAGAAAGCCATGGTGACTAGATCATCATCAACAGCTGCAGCTGTAGCAGCAGCGGCTGCTGCGGCCCAGCGAGATGCTGGCGTCCATATTCCCGGAGTAAATAATCCGGATATTCCAGAGGGAAGTCGACCTCTTGAAGTTCGGGAAGATGGCGGACAAGGAGGTAATAATCCTCCAGATCCACTCCAGTATCAACTGGATCAACTGAAACTCCAGATGTTGGAGGTAAGTCAGGCACTTCGTATGCTAACCAGACAAGTGGTGGCACCGCAAGCGCCCGATCATCGAGATGTGGGAACACACGCATTACAGCGGGAGCAACGATTGATCGATGAGCAGAATGTCGGTCAAAATTTTCGGGAAGGCGACCGATGGCGAGAGCCTAGGAGAACCGGAGAACTTCCTAGGTGAGACGATCAGTTTGACGGACCGCAAGGAAGTACGACCGATTCAAATACAAGGTTGGATGCAGGAGTACGGACTCACTCACCAACTACAAGAAGCGTTGCTCGAGAAAATGATCGTGTTGCTCAAGAGAATGATTGTGTCGTTGGAGATCGGTCAACACATATTGGTCAAGAATTGGCCAATATCAATCAAAAACTCGGACAATTGGCAAGAGGGAGAATGACCGATGATATTTATTCGGTTATTCAAAAAACTCCATTTGCCGGGCCCATAGCCGGATACCAGTTTCCTCACAATTTTCGTTTGCCGACTTTTTCCACGTTCGATGGCTCGGGAGATCCCACCGCTCACATCAGTTATTATCAGCAGACTATGGCTGTTGCGGGTAATTCCAATGAAATCCTTTGCAGGGTTTTCGGTTCATCCTTGACTGGAGCAGCACAAAAATGGTTTTTGAATCTCCCATCGGGAAAGATCGTGGATTTTGAAGAATTGGTGCGCAAATTCATAGGGCGATTCCAAAGCAGAATCCAAATAAAAAAGAACGAGGAGACCTTGTTCACTATCAGACAAGGGAAAAGTGAATCAATTCGGGAATACTTGAAAAGATTCAACAGGGTCACAATGGAGATAGAGAATCTAGATGAGCAAGTAGCTAAAACTGCTTTGTTCACTGGACTCATTAACCGACGACTCTTGGAGTTATTACTTCAAGATATGCCTACCATTTATGCTGAATTGGTGCAAAGATGCCAAAAGCAGGCAGAAGTCACGGAGATCCTAGACGCACGCCAGGGGGATAATAAAGCCTCTACAAAAGAACAGAAGGCTCCTGAAAACAAGAAGAATCCGAAACAGAATGTTCGTGATCGTGTCGGAAAGCCTCATCAGGCATGGCGGCAAAGATCTCTTGGTAAAAGTGAGTATACTCCATTAAATACTCCTCGGGCTGATATTTTAAATATTATCAAGAAGCAGAATATCTTGAAATGGCCTCCAAAGCTTCCCACCAAGCCTGGGGAGCAGGATTGAGAAAGGTATTGCCGTTTCCATAAGGATTACGGTCACTATACCAATGACTGCAGACATTTAAAAGCAGATATTGAGAGATTGATATCTCAAGGGCACTTGTCCAATTTCGTCAGAGGAAGACAAGCCGAACAGCAAGACGCAGGTAACAAAAGGGACCGTTCGGTTAGCCCAGAACAACCGACGGAGGCTCCTAAATCTAAGAAGGGTAAGAGGTGATCGATGCCACTCGGTCACCCATCCTAACAATATTTGGAGGACTCGAACCTGAGTCGCTCCGAAAGCTGAAGGCTAAATCCAAGATTGTTGGGACCGGAGAAATGCAAAAGCATAAAAGGCCAAATGGTGAGGGTTCGATCACCTTCGGTGAGAAAGATGAAAGAGGCGTCTGTTTACCTCATGATGATGCCATAGTTATCAAGGTAGAGATTGAACGCCGTGAAGTACATAGGGTGTTAGTTGACACCGAGTCTGCTGCAGACCTTTTATCTTATGCGGCTTATCAAAAGCTTAAAGTGGATGAAGACTTGATGGATCCATCATCCACACATCTATATGGCTTTGCGGCATCATCCACAATAGCGGAAGGATCAGTGTAGCTAGATCTTTCGATTGGAAGCTTCCCCAAAGAGGCTTCTATTCATGTGAACTTCCTGCTGGTTCGAGATCTTCCGACTTATAATGTCATCCTCGGAAGGCCATCTTTATCAAAGTTAGGTGCTATAGTTTCAACAAAGCATCTAAAAATAAAGTTTCCGACAAAAATGGGGATTGGTCAGGTCTCATCTAACTAGAGAATTTCTCGGCAATGTTATGTTGCATATTTGAAAGATAAGGAGGGCCCAAGAAAGGTAACGACATTACCAATAGAAGTTCGGGATGATCGGGACGAGGCAGAAATGCAAAGGCCCGAGCCGGTAGAAAAGTTGGAACTAGTCCAGCTATATCCCGATGATGAAAAAAGAGTTACTTATATCGGGTCGGAGCAGCTGGGAGAATTCAAAAAGGAGTTGAAGTCTTTTCTTCAACAAAACAGCGATGTGTTCGCATGGTCTGCGGACGACATGCCATGAATTGATTGGCAAGTTGCAGAACACAAACTTTGGATAGATCCAAAGGTGAAACCAGTTATTCAAAAGAGGAGAAATTTCTCCATAGAAAAATACAAAGCCGTTCGAGGTGAAAGAACTCTGGTTTCATTGAACCCATTGAATGCCCAATCTTGTTGGCCAATGTGGTAATGGTCAAAAAGGCAAATGGAAAATGGAGGATGTGTATAGATTACATAGATCTCAACAAGGCTTGCCCTAAAGACTGTTACCCATTGCGCAGAATTGATCTGTTGATAGATGCAACAGCAGGATATGAAACATTGAGTTTACGGCTTTCATGACTGATCGTGAGAGGTTTTATTATAAAGTCATGCCGTTTGGCCTGAAAAATGCAGGGGCTATCTATCAAAGGGCCGTCAATAAAATCTTTAAAGACTTGATTGGGAAGAATGTGGAAGCGTATGTTGACGATATGCTGGTAAAAAGCACTGTGAGGACAAAGCACATGGAAGATTTAACAGAGGTATTTTCAGTACTGCGAAAATACCAAATGAAGCTAAATCCGGAGAAGTGTGCCTTCGGAGTTTCGTCAGGCAAGTTCTTGGGCTTTATGGTATCACAAAGAGGTATTGAGGCTAACCCAACAAAAATACAAGCTTTGATTGATATGAAAGCCCCCAAGACTGTTCGGGATGTGCAATGCTTAATGGGGAGAGTAGCCGCGTTGAATCGTTTTATCTCACAATCGGGAGAAAAGTGCCTACCTTTTTTCAAAGCACTCAAAGACTTGAGGGGCAGTAAGGAAGCAAAATGGACTGAGGAGTGTCAGAAACCTTTCGAAGATCTGAAGGAAACACTGGGAAGGCCACCGCTATTGTCTCGATCCGAGAAGGGAGAAATTTTACAGCTATATTTAGCAGCATCCCCTTCGGCAGTAAGCACAGTACTCGTTTAGGAAAAAGACAAAAAGCAGTGGCCAATCTATTATGTCAGCCACATATTACTTGACGTGGAGACACGGTACTCTCAGATCAAAAAGCAGGCTCTGGCTCTTATGATAGCAGCTAGAAAACTACTGCCATACTTTCAGGCTCATCCAATCGAGGTATTTACTACTTTTCCCCTTTGTAAAGTTCTTCGTAAACCTGATTTGTTTGGAAGAATGGTATCTTGGTCGGTTGAACTCAGTGAGTTCCAAGTAAGCTTTAAGCCTCGAACGGCAATTAAAGCCCAAGCATTAGCCGATTTTGTAGTAGAAACTACTGCACCGATGGAGGAAATTTCCGAACCCACTATTCCAACCATTTGGGAGGTATACTTGGATGGTTTGAGTAATAAGCAAGGAGCAGGGGCTGGAATTCTTCTGAAGAGTCCAGCAGGTTTTGTTATTCAATATGCATTAAGATTTGCATTCGCAGCAAGTAACAATGAGGCAGAATACGAGGCCCTAATAGCTGGACTCCGATTGTCAAAAGCATTGGCGATAGAAGATTTAACTATTTTTAGCGACTTGCAGCTTATTGTCAATCAAGTACAAGGGGAGTATGGCGTTAAAGAACCCTGATTACAAAAGTATCAAGAGATTGTGCAAGCATTGCAGAAAGAATTCAAGAATCTGAAAGTATGTTAGATCCCAAGAAAAGAAAATACAATGGCAGATGAGCTATCCATATTAGCCAATGCCAAAGAAAAGAATTTAGACCCTTCGGTCTATATAGAAGAAATAACATTCCCAAGTTATCGGGAAACGGAGATATCCTATATCGAAGCAGAAAGATGCTAGATGGATTTGATCGTGGAATATCTGAGAGATGATAAACTACTAGAAGATCCGAAAGAAGCAAGATTAATCAAGGTGCGCTCCACACGATTCATTATGCAGAATGGAAGGCTATACAGAAGGTCTTACGCCGGACCCCTCTTGAGATGCTTGGGTCCCAAAGGATCGGAATTAGCTCTAGCCGAGGTACATGAAGGAATTTGTGGTGCTCACATGGGCGATCGGGCCCTGGCACACAAAATTTTGAGGCTCGGTCTATATTGGCCTAAGCTTCAGCAAGCTGATATGGAATATGTTCGTTGGTGTAGCAATTGCCAAGTCCATGCTACGGTATCTAAATGCCCAGCTGAAACCTTGACTTCGATTCTAGACCCCATCCCTTTTGCTATGTGGGGAATCGATATCATGGGAAAATTCACCAAGGCGTCAGGCGGAAGAGAATATCTAATAGTAGTGATTGACTACTTCACCAAATGGGTCGAGGCTAGCGCCCTAGCAACCATCACTGAAAGAAAGGTGGAGAAGTTTATGCTCGAGTCAATCATATATCGGTTCGGGATGCCAAAAATAATCGTGACCGATCATGGCACTCAATTCGATAATCCACAATTTGAACAATTTTGTGGAACTTACTTGATCAAGCATCGTATGTCATCAGTGGCATACCCCCAAAGCAACGGCCAAGTAGAGATTACAAACTGATCATTACTTCAGGGGATAAAGAGAAGACTCAAAGCTGATAAAGCCCTATGGGTCAAAGAATTGCACAATGTACTGTGGGCCTATCAGACTATGGTTCGAACACCCACAGGAGAAACTCCTTTTAAACTGGCTTATGGATCTGAAGCGTTGGCACCTGTTAAAGTAATGGCTGGAACACTACGGGAAAGGGAGTTTGAAGCAAAAGCGAACGAACAAGGATTGCTAGATAGCCTTGATTTGTTAGATGAAGTTCGTGCAAAAGCAATAGCACAAACTCAACATTATCAACGAAGGATAGCATCACATTATAATTCCTGAGTGAAGAGTCGTCGATACATAGCAGGAGACTTGGTATTGAGAAACACCTTAGCTTCATATCCACGCCATCAAAGGAAATTGGACCCTTCATGGGAAGGCCCATATATGGTTATTCAACCAGTCGGTTCGGGAGCTTATAAGCTAAAGAACATGACAACGCCGAAAAAATTGGATCGTTCGTGGAATGCTAGGCATTTGAAGAAATATTATCCGTGAAGAGATTATCATTTTCATTCATGATGTAACAAAATTCAATTCAATCAATACAATTCTTAGTTTTCAACATACTGTCTTTTGATTGGGGGCATCACACAACACTCAAGATCAGATCCAACGACAAAATCAAAAGGCATCGGTTTAAAACCCAAGTGAGTTCCTTCTCAAACTTATTGAATTTCTCCGGAAATTCTTAAGTAAAGGCATCGGTTTAAAACCCGTGTGGGACCTTCTACAAGGCATCGGTTTAAAACCCGAGTGAGTTCCTTCTCAAACTTATTGAATTTCTCCGGAAATTCTTAAGTAAAGGCATCGGTTTAAAACCTATGAGGGACCTTCTACAAGGCATCGGATTAAAACGCGTTTATTTTTTTTGGGAATTTTTAAGGAAGGTGGTTTAAATGTGTGGGCCGGGGGGGGGGGGGGGGGGGGGGGGCGGGGGGGTTTCCTTTCTAAATTTTTTAGTTTTTTCCGGAAATTTTTAGGAAAGGGCCTGGGTTTAAAACCCGTGTGGGACCTTCTACAAGGCATCGGATTAAAACCCGAATGAATTCCTTCTCAAACTTATTGAATTTCTATGGAAATCTTTAAGTAAAGGCATTGTTTTGAAACAACAAAAACCTATTGCAACAAAGACTCAAGTGACTGACAAAGTTCAAAGATGAAGTTAATTCTTTATTCCTTTAAACGACTAGAAGGGGCCAACCTTTGCATCAAACATACATATGAGATAACAAGTGTTGGGATACACTCTTCGTTCGGTCAAAAAATAAAGTCATCATCAGTGATTGTCAAGAATTTAAACAAGATCGAAGCAGCTTTGTCAGAAGCAACATAGATTCAAGAAGAAGAAGAACAGAGTCGGGAAAACATATGTTATCATTTGTTTATCTCCCTCGGGGATTGCGAAGCATTATGCAAATACAAAATCCTCCGCAATTCCATACTCTTTATCCAGCTTTTCCGGAAGAAGTCCGATCTTTGATCAAACCTACATCCACGGCAACCTCTTCATAGCTGAATCCTTTAAGAGGAGAATAGGGAGGAGAATCGTCAAGATGATGTGATAAGCACATTTATGTGTGAAATCCTAGGGCACAAAGCATGCATTTTACACACTTTGAGTGGAGCTACCTTGGGTTTTATATTGTTTTTGCAGATTTTATGAATTTTTAGGACTTGAGCGAATATCTGGAGTTTTGGGTATTAAACATGCGATTTTTACATGTCAAGAGGTCCATTCAAATTCTCAAGTGCGAAAGTGGGCCTGATTTGGAGCATGATGGGCTAGAGATGCAATTATGGGCCAACTCCAGAATATCTTGTAAAATTAGATTAGGATTTTTATTTTATTTTTCTTTATTGTAATTGAGAGTTGTATGGGGCCCACAAGTAGTCAAAGACTAGGATTTTCTATTTTTTTTTAGAAGATTTTATTTATTTCTCTAATTAGTTTCTCTCTCTCTCTCTCTCTCTCTCTCTCTCTCTCTCTCTCTCTCTCTCTCTCTCTCTCTCTCTCTCTCTCTCTCCCCACTTTGTATTTTATTTACTTTCTTATTCCCTTAATGATACGGAGAGATTATGATTAGACCGGGTTCATACCTGGTTCGATCCTCGACCCCGGTCGAGACGGAGAGAACCGACTCGCTCCCAAGCTAACCGGATCCGGAAGATGGCTTGCTGAAGAAGAAAGCTTATTCGGTTGCAAGCGCGCCCTAATCCTACTTATGGATTAGGGTAATCACCCTAATGACGGCCGACTCGAATTGACGGCTGCGGATAATCATTATCGAAGGGATAATCATCACATAACCTAAAGGTTATCTTAGGAGTCCTCTACTAGTCCAAACTAGTAGAAGTCTATTGCTCAACGGATCTAACTGTTAAGATCCAACGACTACCCGAAGAAGGCTCAAGTGCATCCAACGAAGGAGATTCGAAGGTACACTCTATATAAACCTCACTACCATACAAGGTGAGGGGATCGAAAAAGAATACTATCTGAGACTCAGGTTCAGATACATACTTATAGACCTAAACTATCAGCGATTTGCTATCTAGATCACCTTTCCCAGTTCTTCATTCCTTAGCTCTGCGCTTCTAGCAGAGCCGTTTGTGATTAAGTTCATCAACTGACTTAGCCTTCGGAGGTGGACTCCCGACCCCAGCGGTCGGGCCACATCTGACGCTTTCGTTTTGCAGGACGTCACGAGGAGATCTAAGGGCTGAGTAGATTTTGGACGCATCAATTGGCGCCGTCTGTGGGAATCAACTTGAAAAGCCATGGTGACTAGATCAGCAGCCGCTGCTGTCACGCCCTCCCAGCCGGTACCCTATCTGGCATACCCGAGAGTGTGATCCACAGCCCGAAGATCAGGTATCGAGTGATCAACCTCCCACATAAGCAATAACATAATCATGAACAACCATAACAAGAGTGCGGAAGATAAATCATAGATTCAATAAAGAAAGAATGAATCGTAAACGAAACGGAATAATAAATATATAATCAGAGTGTCAACAGATAAGTAAAGTGAAGCAAAAATCCCACTTTACATCCAGCGGAAAAGTAGCTCGAAAGAATAAACTAGATAAAACTATTCCCAGTAGCAAGTACATTGGGTAACTAAATTATTCTCCACTTTGTAGACGACATCCTTGTAGGTGTAGATCTCATAAATAGCACAAGGACGCTTCCACTCAATGGTCGGACTAAGCATTGTACGGAGCATAACCACCCGCGGAATCTTCAGAGTAATTGTGGTAACCGCAATCACCTTCCTGGAGATATGCCTCTTCGCCTTGCGCTTCCTCGTAGGGACCGTCATAGTATTCCGTACCTGCAGGATAGTCTAACAACATTGTACAATAAAGGAATGAGTTTCGAAGAAACTCGGTAAAGGCGATTAAAATCCATAATAACATATATGGCGAGAATTCCCGAACAATCATAAATGCAATATGATATGAGACAAACAATGAATGAATGATTCTAACTCTATGTATGCTGGTCTCTATTGGCGGACATGCTTTAAGTCATAGCACCGTACTTCGTAGGAAAGTCTCAATCACTCATCATCAGTTGGTAATGGGTCCGGCATCCCTCGGGACATTCCATGGCAGGGGGTTAAGTCAACACACTCTCTCACAACCATTTGGTATAAGTACTGGCGCATGTCAGGGTAATACCTAGCCAAATGCAAGTCTTCTACTTGGTTACATCAAGTCGATCCGAGATACTTCCATTCCTCGTCCCCGACGATCCTTTCCGGTATCCTTCACACTAGAGTCCTCATAGTCCCTGACTACGGACTCACCAACCCTATTGATCATCCACATATGGTAAACGGGAAGCTCTCACGTCCTTTCACGGGTTGGTTACCGGTCTTAAGCGCCCGTGAGCCCAAGTCTAACCATATGCAACCCTACCAATAAATGGCCCCCACAATGTGATTCCTGTCCTCTCACGGGTTGGTTACCGGTCTTGAGCGCCCATGAATCCCCATTGCTACCACGGGTCGTTCGGTCTCAATACCCCCTCCGATTAGGGTCCGACATAACAGGACATCCTAGCCAAACACTACTAGACAATCCTAGATATGTCATCCAACAGTTTAGGAAGGTGTCCAGAGGGCATCTCCGGAAACATCCCATAATATTCCCGTAGTAGTCCAAGGACAGAAATGTCAAAAGGACACCTCTCCTTCCCAAACCATACGTAAGCATACACATGCATCAATTCATATCATCACATATATGGTAACTCCATATATGGAAAGAAATCAATATTTACAAACATTTGTATAACATTGGTAAGTAAATCATACATGAATCAATTCAATATGAATAAGTAATGCTACTGTAATCAAAGTTATGCAACAGTAGTATATCATTGTAAGAATCTAATTTAGGAAACATATTAATGATATTCAAATATAGAAACTAGATTCATGCTATCTATGTAATTAAGGAAATAACCATCCTTACCTTTTATAACTCGCAAAGAATCCTAAGAAATCAAGTAAGATCTTGGCAAACTTGAGAAGAAGGTCCTAAACAAGTATATACACATATTAGGAAAGATCCCTAACAGAAAATATAGCAAAGCATCCGAAACAGACCAATTCTGGAGTTGCTTTGTACTCATTGGTCGAGTGGATTGGTCGAGTGGTCCAGTCGACCAATCAGTCGACCAATGCGAGACGATAGCTTAGAAAATCAGAGTTTTGAGATATGAAATCCGAATTTGATGGTTCAAGAGGGTACTAATCAAGGGGTAGACTACATCAGTAGTATTCTAGCATATAGGGGACCTCAAAACACTAATCAAATCAAGGTATCAAGACCCAAATTAGGAAACAAAAAGTTACCATAAATAAATCAAACATGGATCTTGATGAAGTTTGAAATAGAAAACAAGGACAAGAACAATAGGAAGATGGATCATTGCTTTCGGTAATGAAAACATGAAAACATGCATAGGTCTTCATGGTATAAGGCTTAGAAGCATAAATCTAAATAAGGAAATAAAACCTACCATATATGTACTATCATGCATCATGAAGAACACATAGCAAGGTAGAAGAGAACAACTAGAATTCTATGGATTATGGATCAAAGAAAGAAAACACAACCATTAACCACTAACATGATCAATGAAAGAAGATCCAAAGAGATCGGAATTCAGATTAGGAAATTAACAGAGATTAAATCATGGTTTGATCATGAATCCTTCAAAAGCTTGCAATGATCATGGTTAAGATCATTGTTCTAGCCTTTAATCCTTAGGATGATCATGAGAACATGTTCGAGAGATGTTTGCAACAGAGGATGCAGCATCTCTTCTACTGTCTCAACTCAAAAAGGAAAGAAAAACAAAGATGTAGGAGAAGAAGAGAGAGTAGACATACCTTTTGATGCAAAAAGAAGAGTTCCGACGAAGATCCGCCAAGAAAACTCCAAGGATGCAAGAGAGATGACTTGCAGAGGTCTTTGGTTCGTTCCGGAGGGTTTGGAGGCAGCAAATACGAAGTGGACTCGAGGTTAGGCTTAAATAGAGCAAGAATCAACCTAATTGCCAAAGACAGCACCCATTGGTCGAGTGGATTGGTCGACTGGCCCGATCGACCAATCGGTCGACCAATGCGATGACAAAGAAGGCCAAAACAGGGAATTGAAGGCCCAGATCAAATCCAAACCTAAAGGGGTTTTGCACACAAGTCAAGTGACTTACCTAGTAGGTAGAAATGCCTTCAAACCAAGATAGAGATCACTCCAAGTCCATCAACTAATTAGATCTTCATCAGGATTCTGTTTCCATAAATAGCACCTCATCATCAACCTTCATGGATTCAAAGCCAGACACCAAGTCCTCTACTGGGATGGCCCAAAGCTGACTTCTTACTTTACTTCGGGTCATCGGACCTACAAATAACAAGGTTTCCGGGTCAAGGTTAGGGCTGGGTTTCACATTCTCCCCCCCCTTAAAGAAATTTCATCCCCGAAATTGAAAGCGTACTGTGCTTCCAAAGAGGTAAGGAAACTTCTCCTTCATGTCTTCTTCCTTCTCCCAAGAAGCTTCTTCAGGGGTATGGTTCTTCCACCGAATCTTCACCAAAGGAATGGCGCGATTCCGCAGCTGCTTGTCCTTCCTATCCAGGATTTCGGCCGGTTCTTCATCATAGGTCAAATCAGCACTAAGTCCTTCAGTGCTTGCTGCAAAATGTGTTCCGGATTCTCTATGTATTTTCGGAGCATCGAAATATGGAACACATTGTGCACACCAGCAAGAGGCGGAGGTAATGCTAATCGATACGCAACGGGTCCAACCTTTTCCAAAATCTCGAAAGGTCCAATGTAACGAGGGCTAAGCTTTCCCTTAACATTGAATCTCATCACACCCTTCATTGGTGAGACCTTCGAGAAAGACTTTCTCTCCAACTTGAAATTCCAAATCGGTCCTTCTCTTATCAAGCATAAGATTTCTGTCTCGATCAAGGGACTTAATCCTTTCTCTTATCATATCTACCATAGCACTTGTAGCTTCAATCATCTCGGGACCTAAGACTTTTCTTTCACCTGTCTCGATCCAGGTACAAAGGTGTCCTACAAGTACTACCATACAAAGCCTTGAATGGAGCCATGCCTATTGTTGCTTGATAACCGTTGTTATAGGCAAACTCAACCAAAGCTAGGTGTTCATCCCAATTACCACCCATATCCATCACACAAGATCCGAGCATGTCTTCCAATGTCTGAATTGTCCGCTCGGATTGTCCATCGACTGTGGATGATGAGCTGTACTCAAGTTCAATTGGGTTCCCAAGGCCTTCTCGCAAACTATTCCAAAACCTTGAGGTGAACCTAGGATCACGATCCGAGACAATACTCAATGGCACACCATGCGACGAACCACATTATCCACATAAAGCCTGGCTAGCTTATCCAGTAGTATGAGTGATCTTCATAGGAATGAAATGGGCTGATTTGGTCAACCTATCAACAATCACCCACACAGTGTCACTGCCTTTACTTGTCCGAGGCAAGCTAGTCACAAAGTCCATGGAAATATCTTCCCACTTCCAACTAGGAATAGGAAGGGGTTGAAGTAATCCAGATGGGGGTTGTCGAACGGCTTTCACACGTTGGCAAGTCTCACACTTGGCAACAAAATCGTCAACATCCGCCTTTAGACCAATCCACCAAAAATGTTCCTTCAAGTCCTTGTACATCTTGGTGCTTCCCGGGTGTACTGATGAAAGACCGACCGGTGTGCTTCCTTCAATATTTCATTCTTAACTTCATCGTTTGCAGGCACACACAGTCTTCCTCTAAACAACAAAGCACCATCCATGGATATACCAAAGTCGGGGTCCGACTCAGGATTCGAAGAAATCTTCTCAACTTTGGTCAAAAACTCTTGATCGAACTCTGTGAGCAACAATCTTATCTCTAAGACCAGATCTTGCCGTCATGGCGAAAAGAATAAAATCAGAATTCTCGGGAACGATTTCCAAATCAAAACTCTCAATAGAAGACCACAATGGTAAACTCAAAGCATTCAAATCCAAAGTCTTCTTCCGGTTCTTCCTACTAAGAGCATCAGCTACAACATTTGCTTTCCCAGGATGATACTTGAATATCACAATCATAATCGGAGACGAGTTCCAACCATCTCCTTTGTCTCATGTTCAACTCCTTTTGGGTAAAGAAGTACTTCAAACCCTTATGATCCGTGAAAATGGCAATCTTCTCACCGTAAAGATAATGTCTCCAAATCTTCAAAGCAAAGACAACGGCGGCAAGTTCTAGATCGTGAGTGGGGTAATTCCGCTCATAATCCTTCAATTGCCGAGAAGCATAGGCTACGACCTTGCCATGTTGCATCAGTACACAACCCAAACCAATCTTTGACGCATCGGTATAAACTGTCATACCACCGGAACTATCGGGTATAGTCAAAACCGGGGCACTTGTCAATCTATCTTTCAACTCTTGGAAATTCTTCTCACAGAGCGTCGGACCAAACAAACTTCTCTTCTTTCCTGGTCAACTTAGTCATAGGAGCAGCCAACCGAGAAAAGTTCTCAATAAACCTTCGGTAGTAACCCGCCAATCCAAGAAAACTTCTTATTTCCGTTACTGACTTCGGTCTCTCCCAATCAGCCACAGCTTGGACCTTTTCAAGATCGACACGAATACCTTCGGCTGAAACTACATGACCAAGGAAAACTACTCTCTTAAGCCAGAAATCACACTTGCTAAACTTAGCAAACAACTTCTTTTCTCGCAACCTTTGCAAAGTGAAACTTAGATGACTCGCATGCTCTTCTTCGCTCTTCGAATAGATCAAGATGTCATCAATGAAAACAATCACAAACTTATCAAGCACATCATGAAATACTCGGTTCATGAGGTCCATGAACACCGCAGAGCATTGGTCAATCCGAAAGGCATGACTCTAAACTCGTAGTGACCATACCGCGTTCGGAAAGCTGTCTTGAAGATATCACTAGACTTCACTTTCAATTGGTGATATCCGGACCTTAAGTCAATCTTTGAGAACACAACTGCACCCTTCAACTGATCGAAGAGATCATCGATTCTGGGCAGCGGATATCTATTCTTGATAGTCAACTTATTCAACTCACGGTAGTCAATGCACAAGCGCATACTACCGTCTTTCTTCTTGACGAACAAGACCGGAGCTCCCCAAGGTGAAACTCCCTTCTCTTCTTTAACTTTTTCCCACCTAGTGTGTCACCTTGGTTTCCAAATCAGAAGCAAGATATCCAAGGACATCATCAACAACTTGCTTCCACTCTTTACTTAAAATCATCAAAATCCACTTGACCAAATGATTTGAAAACTTAAATCATGATCAAATATATCCATATAGTCATCAAACAATATTCCATAAGGCAAAAATCACATTTTCCAAAAATTCAACAGCAAATGAGGTCACTGTGACCATTGGTCGAGTGGTTGGTCGAGTGACCCAGTCGACCAATCAGTCGACCAATGAAGACAGAATACGAAAATTCGCATTATAAGCCTCATTTCCACATTCCAACCTCATTCTAACTTCTTCCAAAGGTGAGAGAGCTCTAGGGAAAATATCCAAGTGTTCCCACAAGTGTTCTTGAGGTGATTTAGTGCTTCAACAACAACACCACAACACACCATCTTCAAAAACAAGGTAAATCTCTCATTCTTTCTTCCATTTTCATCTTCTCATGCTTGCATTTCAATAAAACCGTGCTTTACTTGTATCCAATGCTAGAAATCATGCTTAGGAATGCTTAGAAACATATTCCCTAGGTTTTAAACACAATGCCATGCATAGACAACAAGTTTTAACACATTTGGTGCTCATCTCGCAAAGTTTTATACCGAAATCGATATCTTTAGAAAAATTTCGTTTTCTCTCAAACCGCTTGAAATTTTCGCACGAGATCAAATGCTACATGCTCAAGATGACATTGTAGATAGGTCCATACAATTTGATTTAACCAATTTCAACTTTTCAAAAATCCAATTTTGACCTAAATTGCAAAATCCCCAAATTTCTTCTTGCTGAATTTTTCGCTTTAATCCAAGTTTTCGATCGATTTTCATCAAAACAACTTCATAGACATGAAATTCCAAGTATTGTGCACATGCTAGTATGTTCAAATCAAATTTCCCCCAAATTTGAAATTTTCCGAAAAATTACGAAAATACCCTTTTTGCTCAAATCTTGAAATAGCACTAATTGGAAATGTCTCTTGTCTCTTCCACGGATACATCATGCGAGGGGAGGGACGAGGAGGAGGTAGAGGTCGAGGTCGCATCGTAGGTGCTCTCGGGGGCGGGGTCGGGTTCCTTTCGAGCCCGAGAGAGGAGGTTAGGAGACCGGACCTGTTTGACACACCTCGGGCCGAGTTTGCATGCGAGGCCTACTTCAGCTATTGTAACATCGAGATGGGGCGTCTACTTCACTTACGCCAGCTCGGAGCCTTCGGGATCCGACGGAGGTTCGACACTTTACGGTGGACTCACCTCTTCACCGAGGATTTGCCGGTATACCGGAGCTAGTGAGGTTGTTCTTCAGCAACCTTACTTACACGAGGAGGCTCGGGGCCGGGGACATCCACTCGGACTTGTCCTCGGGAGCGGGGTCCATCGGACACGATTCGTTTCTCCACCCGGACACTGGCTGAGATCCTGCAGGTCCCTTACTACCCACATCGGTGTGTGTGGATACCTGCCGGAGCGGACACGGACAGCCATCGATGCCGTACGAGCTTCGCGAGATATGCTCTACGCTATGGGATAGCCGCCGATGCTTCACACCGAGGACTAGCGGACTGATGACGGGTTCCGCACGTATTATCGGTCGCATAGTCGGCCGAAACATCATGCCGAAAGCCGGACATCACCATCGGGTCACGGTGATGGAGGCCTTGGTCATTTACCGCATCTACATGGGCTTCGAGATCGATCTTTCCTACATCATTCAGCGGGTCATGCTGGACTTAGTTCTGCGGCCTAGCATGCGGAACCTTTGCTATGGGAGGCTTCGACTTTGATCTTCGGGCATTTCGGGGTGAGTTTCGAGGATACTCCGATGGACACTAGATCACGGGGATACCCCATTGGGACTCGGACCATTCGACGGATGAGACTACATCGGTTAGAGAGATCTCCTGGTCCGGAGGGTGAGGATGATGATGAATCGGAGGATGAGGATGAGGGATCCGAGGATGGAGGAGAGGATATCGGTCCCGATAGTGATGATCAGGCCGGAGATGATCTGAGATATGCGCGAGGCTGAGCTCGTGCATCACGAGTTTCCTTCATCACACTTCGAGGCGGGTGGCCCTTCACATGCGGTTCCGGAGACTTCGGATCTTGGTGCACAGATGAGATCGATGACTTCCATGCTAGAGAGGATGGAGGGTCGGACAGGAGCAGATGTACGAGAGGATGGAGTCTCGACGGACGAGGATAGAGCATCGGGTGACTCGGCTAGCGAGGAGTTCGGAGCATATAGAGATCGAGTAGATCACCTAGATAGACTGTACCTTAGGATTTTCCATTTATGCTTTTCAGATGTGATCATTGTAAAAACTTTTGAAATTAATGAAGTTCATTTTGTTTCTCTTTAATTATTGTATGTTATGCACTTTTCTTTTCCTTGCATTAGTGTCATTTGTTCAAGTATAATTATGGTATGTTATTCAGAAATGTTCTGTTATGCCTCAAAGTTCAAGTTTCTAATCCAGTGTTCTATTATTCACTTCTAAGAGTAGAAGAGTCACTTCAGATCAATGACTCAGGAATGTTCAGTTGTTGCCTTTTGTGGTTAGGATCTCCTCGAACCTTGAGCTCGATACCAATCATCACGCCCTCCCAGCCGGTACCCTATCTGGCATACCCGAGAGTGTGATCCACAGCCCGAAGATCAGGTATCGAGTGATCAACCTCCCACATAAGCAATAACATAATCATGAACAACCATAACAAGAGTGCGGAAGATAAATCATAGATTCAATAAAGAAAGAATGAATCGTAAACGAAACGGAATAATAAATATATAATCAGAGTGTCAACAGATAAGTAAAGTGAAGCAAAAATCCCACTTTACATCCAGCGGAAAAGTAGCTCGAAAGAATAAACTAGATAAAACTATTCCCAGTAGCAAGTACATTGGGTAACTAAATTATTCTCCACTTTGTAGACGACATCCTTGTAGGTGTAGATCTCATAAATAGCACAAGGACGCTTCCACTCAATGGTCGGACTAAGCATTGTACGGAGCATAACCACCCGCGGAATCTTCGAGTAATTGTGGTAACCGCAATCACCTTCCCGGAGATATGCCTCTTCGCCTTGCGCTTCCTCGTAGGGACCGTCATAGTATTCCGTACTGCGCAGGATAGTCTAACAACATTGTACAATAAAGGAATGAGTTTCAAAGAAACTCGGTAAAGCGATTAAAATCCATAATAACATATATGGCGAATTCCGAACAATCATAAATGCAATATGATATGAGACAAACAATGAATGAATGATTCTAACTCTATGTATGCTGGTCTCTATTGGCAGACATGCTTTAAGTCATAGCACCGTACTTCTGTAGGAAAGTCTCAATCACTCATCATCAGTTGGTAATGGGTCCGGCATCCCTCGGGACATTCCATGGCGAGGGGGTTAAGTCAACACACTCTCTCACAACCATTTGGTATAAGTACTTGGCGCATGTCGGGGTAATACCTAGCCAAATGCAAGTCTTCTACTTGGTTACATCAAGTCAGATCCAGGATACTTCCATTCCTCGTCCCTGACGATCCTTTCCGGTATCCTTCACACTAGAGTCCTCATAGTCCCTGACTACGGACTCACCAACCCTATTGATCATCCACATATGGTAAACGGGAAGCTCTCACGTCCTTTCACGGGTTGGTTACCGGTCTTAAGCGCCCGTGAGCCCAAGTCTAACCATATGCAACCCTACCAATAAATGGCCCCCACAATGTGATTCCTGTCCTCTCACGGGTTGGTTACCGGTCTTGAGCGCCCATGAATCCCCATTGCTACCACGGGTCGTTCGGTCTCAATACCCCTCCGATTAGGGTCCGACATAACAGGACATCCTAGCCAAACACTACTAGACAATCCTAGATATGTCATCCAACAGTTTAGGAAGGTGTCCAGAGGGCATCTCCGGAAACATCCCATAATATTCCCGTAGTAGTCCAAGGACAGAAATGTCAAAAGGACACCTCTCCTTCCCAAACCATACGTAAGCATACACATGCATCAATTCATATCATCACATATATGGTAACTCCATATATGGAAAGAAATCAATATTTACAAACATTTGTATAACATTGGTAAGTAAATCATACATGAATCAATTCAATATGAATAAGTAATGCTACTGTAATCAAAGTTATGCAACAGTAGTATATCATTGTAAGAATCTAATTTAGGAAACATATTAATGATATTCAAATATAGAAACTAGATTCATGCTATCTATGTAATTAAGGAAATAACCATCCTTACCTTTTATAACTCGCAAAGAATCCTAAGAAATCAAGTAAGATCTTGGCAAACTTGAGAAGAAGGTCCTAAACAAGTATATACACATATTAGGAAAGATCCCTAACAGAAAATATAGCAAAGCATCCGAAACAGACCAATTCCGGGGAGTTGCTTGTACTCATTGGTCGAGTGGATTGGTCGAGTGGTCCAGTCGACCAATCAGTCGACCAATGCAGACAGATAGCTTAGAAAATCAGAGTTTTGAGATATGAAATCCGAATTTGATGGTTCAAGAGGGTACTAATCAAGGGGTAGACTACATCAGTAGTATTCTAGCATATAGGGGACCTCAAAACACTAATCAAATCAAGGTATCAAGACCCAAATTAGGAAACAAAAAGTTACCATAAATAAATCAAACATGGATCTTGATGAAGTTTGAAATAGAAAACAAGGACAAGAACAATAGGAAGATGGATCATTGCTTTCGGTAATGAAAACATGAAAACATGCATAGGTCTTCATGGTATAAGGCTTAGAAGCATAAATCTAAATAAGGAAATAAAACCTACCATATATGTACTATCATGCATCATGAAGAACACATAGCAAGGTAGAAGAGAACAACTAGAATTCTATGGATTATGGATCAAAGAAAGAAAACACAACCATTAACCACTAACATGATCAATGAAAGAAGATCCAAAGAGATCAGAATTCAGATTAGGAAATTAACAGAGATTAAATCATGGTTTGATCATGAATCCTTCAAAAGCTTGCAATGATCATGGTTAAGATCATTGTTCTAGCCTTTAATCCTTAGGATGATCATGAGAACATGTTCGAGAGATGTTTGCAACAGAGGATGCAGCATCTCTTCTACTGTCTCAACTCAAAAAGGAAAGAAAAACAAAGATGTAGGAGAAGAAGAGAGAGTAGACATACCTTTTGATGCAAAAAGAAGAGTTCCGACGAAGATCCGCCAAGAAAACTCCAAGGATGCAAGAGAGATGACTTGCAGAGGTCTTTGGTTCGTTCCGAGGGTTTGGAGGCAGCAAATACGAAGTGGACTCGAGGTTAGGCTTAAATAGAGCAAGAATCAACCTAATTGCCAAAGACAGCACCCATTGGTCGAGTGGATTGGTCGATCGGCCCAATCGACCAATCAGTCGACCAATGCAAAGACAAGGGCCAAAACAGGGAATTGAAGGCCCAGATCAAATCCAAACCTAAAGGGGTTTTGCACACAAGTCAAGTGACTTACCTAGTAGGTAGAAATGCCTTCAAACCAAGATAGAGATCACTCCAAGTCCATCAACTAATTAGATCTTCATCAGGATTCTGTTTCCATAAATAGCACCTCATCATCAACCTTCATGGATTCAAAGCCAGACACCAAGTCCTCTACTGGGATGGCCCAAAGCTGACTTCTTACTTTACTTCGGGTCATCGGACCTACAAATAACAAGGTTTCCGGGTCAAGGTTAGGGCTGGGTTTCACATTCTCCCCCCCCTTAAAGAAATTTCGTCCCCGAAATTGAAAGCGTACTGTGCTTCCAAAGAGGTAAGGAAACTTCTCCTTCATGTCTTCTTCCTTCTCCCAAGAAGCTTCTTCAGGGGTATGGTTCTTCCACCGAATCTTCACCAAAGGAATGGCGCGATTCCGCAGCTGCTTGTCCTTCCTATCCAGGATTTCGGCCGGTTCTTCATCATAGGTCAAATCAGCACTAAGTCCTTCAGGTGCTTGCTGCAAAATGTGTTCCGGATTCTCTATGTATTTTCGGAGCATCGAAATATGGAACACATTGTGCACACCAGCAAGAGGCGGAGGTAATGCTAATCGATACGCAACGGGTCCAACCTTTTCCAAAATCTCGAAAGGTCCAATGTAACGAGGGCTAAGCTTTCCCTTAACATTGAATCTCATCACACCCTTCATTGGTGAGACCTTCAGAAAGACTTTCTCTCCAACTTGAAATTCCAAATCGGTCCTTCTCTTATCAAGCATAAGATTTCTGTCTCGATCAAGGCAGACTTAATCCTTTCTCTTATCATATCTACCATAGCACTTGTAGCTTCAATCATCTCAGGACCTAAGACTTTTCTTTCACCTGTCTCAGTCCAGTACAAAGGTGTCCTACAAGTACTACCATACAAAGCCTTGAATGGAGCCATGCCTATTGTTGCTTGATAACCGTTGTTATAGGCAAACTCAACCAAAGCTAGGTGTTCATCCCAATTACCACCCATATCCATCACACAAGATCCGAGCATGTCTTCCAATGTCCGAATTGTCCGCTCGGATTGTCCATCGACCGTGGATGATGAGCTGTACTCAAGTTCAATTGGGTTCCCAAGGCCTTCTGCAAACTATTCCAAAACCTTGAGGTGAACCTAGGATCACGATCCGAGACAATACTCAATGGCACACCATGCAGACGAACCACATTATCCACATAAAGCCTGGCTAGCTTATCCAGAGTATGAGTGATCTTCATAGGAATGAAATGGGCTGATTTGGTCAACCTATCAACAATCACCCACACAAAGTGTCATTGCCTTTACTTGTCCGAGGCAAGCTAGTCACAAAGTCCATGGAAATATCTTCCCACTTCCAACTAGGAATAGGAAGGGGTTGAAGTAATCCAGATGGGGGTTGTCGAACGGCTTTCACACGTTGGCAAGTCTCACACTTGGCAACAAAATCGTCAACATCCGCCTTTAGACCAATCCACCAAAAATGTTCCTTCAAGTCCTTGTACATCTTGGTGCTTCCCGGTGTACAGAGAAAGACCGACTGGTGTGCTTCCTTCAATATTTCATTCTTAACTTCATCGTTTGCAGGCACACACAGTCTTCCTCTAAACAACAAAGCACCATCCATGGATATACCAAAGTCGGGGTCCGACTCAGATTCGAAGAAATCTTCTCAACTTTGGTCAAAAACTCTTGATCGAACTCTCTGCAGAGCAACAATCTTATCTCTAAGACCAGATCTTGCCGTCATGGCGTAAAGAATAAAATCAGAATTCTCAGAACGATTTCCAAATCAAAACTCTCAATAGAAGACCACAATGGTAAACTCAAAGCATTCAAATCCAAAGTCTTCTTCTGGTTCTTCCTACTAAGAGCATCAGCTACAACATTTGCTTTCCCAGGATGATACTGAATATCACAATCATAATCGGAGACGAGTTCCAACCATCTCCTTTGTCTCATGTTCAACTCCTTTTGGGTAAAGAAGTACTTCAAACCCTTATGATCCGTGAAAATGGCAATCTTCTCACCGTAAAGATAATGTCTCCAAATCTTCAAAGCAAAGACAACGGCGGCAAGTTCTAGATCGTGAGTGGGGTAATTCCGCTCATAATCCTTCAATTGCCGAGAAGCATAGGCTACGACCTTGCCATGTTGCATCAGTACACAACCCAAACCAATCTTTGACGCATCGGTATAAACTGTCATACCACCGGAACTATCAGGTATAGTCAAAACCGGGGCACTTGTCAATCTATCTTTCAACTCTTGGAAATTCTTCTCACAGGCGTCAGACCAAACAAACTTCTCTTCTTTCCTGGTCAACTTAGTCATAGGAGCAGCCAACCGAGAAAAGTTCTCAATAAACCTTCGGTAGTAACCCGCCAATCCAAGAAAACTTCTTATTTCCGTTATCGACTTCGGTCTCTCCCAATCAGCCACAGCTTGGACCTTTTCAGATCGACACGAATACCTTCGGCTGAAACTACATGACCAAGGAAAACTACTCTCTTAAGCCGAAATCACACTTGCTAAACTTAGCAAACAACTTCTTTTCTCGCAACCTTTGCAAAGTGAAACTTAGATGACTCGCATGCTCTTCTTCGCTCTTCGAATAGATCAAGATGTCATCAATGAAAACAATCACAAACTTATCAAGCACATCATGAAATACTCGGTTCATGAGGTCCATGAACACCGCAGGAGCATTGGTCAATCCGAAAGGCATGACTCTAAACTCGTAGTGACCATACCGCGTTCGGAAAGCTGTCTTGAAGATATCACTAGACTTCACTTTCAATTGGTGATATCCGGACCTTAAGTCAATCTTTGAGAACACAACTGCACCCTTCAACTGATCGAAGAGATCATCGATTCTGGGCAGCGGATATCTATTCTTGATAGTCAACTTATTCAACTCACGGTAGTCAATGCACAAGCGCATACTACCGTCTTTCTTCTTGACGAACAAGACCGGAGCTCCCCAAGGTGAAACTCCCTTCTCTTCTTTAACTTTTTCCCACCTAGTGTGTCACCTTGGTTTCCAAATCAGAAGCAAGATATCCAAGGACATCATCAACAACTTGCTTCCACTCTTTACTTAAAATCATCAAAATCCACTTGACCAAATGATTTGAAAACTTAAATCATGATCAAATATATCCATATAGTCATCAAACAATATTCCATAAGGCAAAAATCACATTTTCCAAAAATTCAACAGCAAATGAGGTCACCGTGACCATTGGTCGAGTGGTTGGTCGAGTGACCCAATCGACCAATCGATCGACCAATGAAGACAGAAATACGAAAATTCGCATTATAAGCCTCATTTCCACATTCCAACCTCATTCTAACTTCTTCCAAAGGTGAGAGAGCTCTAGGGAAAATATCCAAGTGTTCCCACAAGTGTTCTTGAGGTGATTTAGTGCTTCAACAACAACACCACAACACACCATCTTCAAAAACAAGGTAAATCTCTCATTCTTTCTTCCATTTTCATCTTCTCATGCTTGCATTTCAATAAAACCATGCTTTACTTGTATCCAATGCTAGAAATCATGCTTAGGAATGCTTAGAAACATATTCCCTAGGTTTTAAACACAATGCCATGCATAGACAACAAGTTTTAACACATTTGGTGCTCATCTCGCAAAGTTTTATACCGAAATCGATATCTTTAGAAAAATTTCGTTTTCTCTCAAACCGCTTGAAATTTTCGCACGAGATCAAATGCTACATGCTCAAGATGACATTGTAGATAGGTCCATACAATTTGATTTAACCAATTTCAACTTTTCAAAAATCCAATTTTGACCTAAATTGCAAAATCCCCAAATTTCTTCTTGCTGAATTTTTCGCTTTAATCCAAGTTTTCGATCGATTTTCATCAAAACAACTTCATAGACATGAAATTCCAAGTATTGTGCACATGCTAGTATGTTCAAATCAAATTTCCCCCAAATTTGAAATTTTCCGAAAAATTACGAAAATACCCTTTTGGCTCAAATCTTGAAATAGCACTAATTGGAAATGTCTCTTGTCTCTTCCAGCGATACATCATGCGAGGGGAGGACGAGGAGGAGGTAGAGGTAGAGGTCGCATCGTAGGTGCTCTCGGGGGCGGGTCGGGTTCCTTTCGAGCCCGAGAGGAGGTTAGGAGACCGGACCTATTTGACACACCTCGGGCCGAGTTTCCGTACGAGGCCTACTTCAGCTCATTGTAACATCGAGATGGGGCGTCTACTTCACTTACGCCAGCTCGAGCCTTCAGGATCCGACAGAGGTTCGACACTTTACAGTGGACTCACCTCTTCACCGAGGATTTGCCGGTATACCCGGAGCTAGTGAGGTTGTTCTTCAAAGAACCTTACTTACACGAGAGGAGGCTCGGGGCCGGGGACATCCACTCGGACTTGTCCTCGGGAGCAGGGTCCATCGGACACGGATTCGTTTCTCCACCCGGACATCGGGCTGAGATCCCGCAGGTCCCTTACTACCCACATCGGTGTGTGTGGATACCGCCGGAGCAGACCCGGACAGCCATCCGATGCCGTACGAGCTTCGCGAGATATGCTCTACGCTATGGGATAGCCGCCGATGCTTCACACCGAGGACTAGCGGACTGATGACGGGTTCTGCACGTATTATCGGTCGCATAGTCGGCCGAAACATCATGCCGAAAGCCGGACATCACCATCGGGTCACGGTGATGGAGGCCTTGGTCATTTACCGCATCTACATGGGCTTCGAGATCGATCTTTCCTACATCATTCAGCAGGTCATGCCGGACTTAGTTCTCGCGGCCTAGCATGCGGAACCTTTGCTATGGGAGGCTTCGACTTTGATCTTCGGGCATTTCGGGGTGAGTTTCGAGGATACTCCGATGGACACTAGATCACGGGGATACCCCATTGGGACTCGGACCATTCGACGGATGAGACTACATCGCTTAGAGAGATCTCCTGGTCCGTAGGGTGAGGATGATGATGAATCGAGGATGAGGATGAGGGATCCGAGGATGGAGGAGAGGATATCGGTCCCGATAGTGATGATCAGGCCGGAGATGATACAGATATGCGCGAGGCTGAGCTCCGGCATCACGAGTTTCCTTCATCACATTTCGAGGCGGGTGGCCCTTCACATGCGGTTCCGGAGACTTCAGATCTTGGTGCACAGATGAGATCGATGACTTCCATGCTAGAGAGGATGGAGGTCGGGACAGAGCAGATGTACGAGAGGATGGAGTCTCGACAGACGAGATAGAGCATCGGTGACTCAGCTAGCGAGAGGAGTTCGAGCATATAGAGATCGAGTAGATCACCTAGATAGACCGTACCTTAGGATTTTCCATTTATGCTTTTCAGATGTGATCATTGTAAAAACTTTTGAAATTAATGAAGTTCATTTTGTTTCTCTTTAATTATTGTATGTTATGCACTTTTCTTTTCCTTGCATTAGTGTCATTTGTTCAAGTATAATTATGGTATGTTATTCGAAATGTTCTGTTATGCCTCAAAGTTCAAGTTTCTAATCCAAGTGTTCTATTATTCACTTCTAAGAGTAGAAGAGTCACTTCAGATCAATGACTCAGAATGTTCAGTTGTTGCCTTTTGTGGTTAGGATCTCCTCGAACCTTGAGCTCGATACCAATCATCACGCCCTCCCAGCCGGTACCCTATCCGGCATACCCGAGAGTGTGATCCACAGCCCGAAGATCGTGATCGAGTGATCAACCTCCCACATAAGCAATAACATAATCATGAACAACCATAACAAGAGTGCGGAAGATAAATCATAGATTCAATAAAGAAAGAATGAATCGTAAACGAAACGGAATAATAAATATATAATCGTAGTGTCAACGAGATAAGTAAAGTGAAGCAAAAATCCCACTTTACATCCAAATGGAAAAGTAGCTCGAAAGAATAAACTAGATAAAACTATTCCCAGTAGCAAGTACATTGGGTAACTAAATTATTCTCCACTTTGTAGACGACATCCTTGTAGGTGTAGATCTCATAAATAGCACAAGGACGCTTCCACTCAATGGTCGGACTAAGCATTGTACGGAGCATAACCACCCGCGGAATCTTCGAGTAATTGTGGTAACCGCAATCACCTTCCCGGAGATATGCCTCTTCGCCTTGCGCTTCCTCGTAGGGACCGTCATAGTATTCCGTACTCGCAGGATAGTCTAACAACATTGTACAATAAAGGAATGAGTTTCAAAGAAACTCAGGGAAGGCGATTAAAATCCATAATAACATATATGGCAGAATTCCGAACAATCATAAATGCAATATGATATGAGACAAACAATGAATGAATGATTCTAACTCTATGTATGCTGGTCTCTATTGGCGAGACATGCTTTAAGTCATAGCACCGTACTTCGTAGGAAAGTCTCAATCACTCATCATCAGTTGGTAATGGGTCCGGCATCCCTCGGGACATTCCATGGCAGGGGGTTAAGTCAACACACTCTCTCACAACCATTTGGTATAAGTACTTGCGCATGTCGTGGTAATACCTAGCCAAATGCAAGTCTTCTACTTGGTTACATCAAGTCGATCCAGATACTTCCATTCCTCGTCCCCGACGATCCTTTCCGGTATCCTTCACACTAGAGTCCTCATAGTCCCCGACTACGGACTCACCAACCCTATTGATCATCCACATATGGTAAACGGGAAGCTCTCACGTCCTTTCACGGGTTGGTTACCGGTCTTAAGCGCCCGTGAGCCCAAGTCTAACCATATGCAACCCTACCAATAAATGGCCCCCACAATGTGATTCCCGTCCTCTCACGGGTTGGTTACCGGTCTTGAGCGCCCATGAATCCCCATTGCTACCACGGGTCGTTCGGTCTCAATACCCCTCCGATTAGGGTCCGACATAACAGGACATCCTAGCCAAACACTACTAGACAATCCTAGATATGTCATCCAACAGTTTAGGAAGGTGTCCAGAGGGCATCTCCGGAAACATCCCATAATATTCCCGTAGTAGTCCAAGGACAGAAAATGTCAAAAGGACACCTCTCCTTCCCAAACCATACGTAAGCATACACATGCATCAATTCATATCATCACATATATGGTAACTCCATATATGGAAAGAAATCAATATTTACAAACATTTGTATAACATTGGTAAGTAAATCATACATGAATCAATTCAATATGAATAAGTAATGCTACCGTAATCAAAGTTATGCAACAGTAGTATATCATTGTAAGAATCTAATTTAGGAAACATATTAATGATATTCAAATATAGAAACTAGATTCATGCTATCTATGTAATTAAGGAAATAACCATCCTTACCTTTTATAACTCGCAAAGAATCCTAAGAAATCAAGTAAGATCTTGGCAAACTTGAGAAGAAGGTCCTAAACAAGTATATACACATATTAGGAAAGATCCCTAACAGAAAAATATAGCAAAGCATCCGAAACAGACCAATTCTGAGTTGCTGTACTCATTGGTCGAGTGGATTGGTCGAGTGGTCCAGTCGACCAATCAGTCGACCAATGCGAGACGATAGCTTAGAAAATCAGAGTTTTGAGATATGAAATCCGAATTTGATGGTTCAAGAGGGTACTAATCAAGGGGTAGACTACATCAGTAGTATTCTAGCATATAGGGGACCTCAAAACACTAATCAAATCAAGGTATCAAGACCCAAATTAGGAAACAAAAAGTTACCATAAATAAATCAAACATGGATCTTGATGAAGTTTGAAATAGAAAACAAGGACAAGAACAATAGGAAGATGGATCATTGCTTTCGGTAATGAAAACATGAAAACATGCATAGGTCTTCATGGTATAAGGCTTAGAAGCATAAATCTAAATAAGGAAATAAAACCTACCATATATGTACTATCATGCATCATGAAGAACACATAGCAAGGTAGAAGAGAACAACTAGAATTCTATGGATTATGGATCAAAGAAAGAAAACACAACCATTAACCACTAACATGATCAATGAAAGAAGATCCAAAGAGATCGGAATTCAGATTAGGAAATTAACAGAGATTAAATCATGGTTTGATCATGAATCCTTCAAAAGCTTGCAATGATCATGGTTAAGATCATTGTTCTAGCCTTTAATCCTTAGGATGATCATGAGAACATGTTCAGAGATGTTTGCAACAGAGGATGCAGCATCTCTTCTACTGTCTCAACTCAAAAAGGAAAGAAAAACAAAGATGTAGGAGAAGAAGAGAGAGTAGACATACCTTTTGATGCAAAAAGAAGAGTTCCGACGAAGATCCGCCAAGAAAACTCCAAGGATGCAAGAGAGATGACTTGCGAGAGGTCTTTGGTTCGTTCCGGAGGGTTTGGAGGCAGCAAATACGAAGTGGACTCGAGGTTAGGCTTAAATAGAGCAAGAATCAACCTAATTGCCAAAGACAACGACCCATTGGTCGAGTGGATTGGTCGATCGGCCCAATCGACCAATCGCTCGACCAATGCAGACAAAAGGCCAAAACAGGGAATTGAAGGCCCGGATCAAATCCAAACCTAAAGGGGTTTTGCACACAAGTCAAGTGACTTACCTAGTAGGTAGAAATGCCTTCAAACCAAGATAGAGATCACTCCAAGTCCATCAACTAATTAGATCTTCATCAGGATTCTGTTTCCATAAATAGCACCTCATCATCAACCATCATTAAAAAAAAAAAAACAACACCAACCCTCAACAGGAAGGGCCAAAATCGACTTCTTACTTAATTTGGGTCACCCGCCCCAAAAACAACAAGGTTTCCGGGTCAAGGTTAGGGCTGGGTTTCACAGCTGCACAACGCAATTCCGGTGTTCAGATCCCTGGAGTGAATAATCCAGATATTCCCCAGGAAAGCCAAAATCCTATCGAGGTAGATGGTGGCCAGGGAGGACGTAATCCTCCTCCTGATACAATCCAAGATCAATTGGATCAGGTAAAGATTCAACTCTTGGAGGTGAGCCAAGCACTCCGCATGTCACCAGACGAGTGGTTTTACCACAAGAGCCTGATCAGCACGATTCAGGGAGACGTGCATTGCCACTTTACCAGAGATTGGCTGAAGACCGGAATATTGATCAGAATTTTCGTGAAGGAGACCGAGGACTTAGGAGGATCGATGATCAACCGAGGCGAGACGATCTGTTTGACAGACTGCAAGAGAGTACAACTGATTCAAACACAAGGTTGGATACAGGGGGTAAGAACTCACTCACCCACCGT